>NC_039364.1:209780808-209876212 GCF_003573695.1 Papaver somniferum
GAAACAAAAGATTACATGACACTTTGCAAGAGGTAGCCCTTTTTGATGCACCCTGTTAAATTCGATGGTTGTCTTTCTTAATGTAACCTCCACCTTCTATCCCAACCAACCAAAGAACAAGCTAGTAAAGTTTCGTTCAGTATTCTAAAGTGATTGGCAATCGTGACTTCCTATCAAACACCTTGAAGATCGAGGCTATACATGTATTGGTAGATCGTGCGCGTGCAAATTTCTTATCACTATGTGAATTGTGCTAGAATCAGGGTGCCTAAATATCTAGACTAAGACTCCTAATAATTACATATTTGCACAAGAGTCAACATTTCAAGGTAAATGAGCTCGATTTTTATGTTTTGTTTTTTTCAATTTTTAATTTTTTTATTTTGATTTTTCAATTTTTTTTTGGAATTTTTCAATTTTTTCAAAAAGATGGAGTTTTGTTTTCAATTATGGCATATTATCGTGGTATCTACTCTATACCCCCAAACCTAAACTAAACATTGTCCTCAATGTTTAAAAATATGGAAAGAATTAAAATACAACATATGGAAAGGGACAAGCTGAGTAGAGTAAAAGGAGAGAGAATACCCGATTTCGGCGAAAGCAGAATTAAAACTCCGTTATCAAAGGCAAAACTCCAACATATTCGGAGTCACAATGGATGAGCACAAAATATATACAAAAGGAAATTTAACTAACACATTATCTACAAGAAAATTTTGGTTTTTAATGGGATTGGACTTTTTGGGAAAAATTTGGTTTTGTCGGGAGTGAAAACTTTTTGGTTATTTAGGGAAAAAGGCTTTTTGGTTTTCAATGGGGAAGAAAACGCAGCTACTTATGTACAAGGGTGGACCAGATTAGTCCACATAGACTGGGTCCTCCAGGTTGGTTGTTTCAGTGTCGGGTGGGAATGGTTCAAGGAATGGTTTTAATCTCTGCCCGTTGACTTTGAAAATGTTCTTGTTGGAGAGATCTTCAAGCTCTACAGCTCCATGAGGGAAAACTGTGCGTACTAGGTACGGTCCCTTCCATCTGGAACGCAGTTTTCCTGGAAAAAGATGTAACCGGGAGTCATACAGCAAGACTTTCTGACCAGGAGTGAAGGATTTGCGTAGAATACGCTTGTCATGAAATATCTTCATCTTCTGCTTATATAACCTGGCACTGTCATAAGCCTCATTCCTTAATTCTTATAACTCATTGAGTTGAAGTTTCCGTTGTGCACCCGCCTTGTCGAGAGAAAAGTTAAGTTTCTTGATAGCCCAGTAAGCTCGATGCTCCAATTCCACAGGAAGGTGACATGGCTTTCCATACACCAGACGATAAGGGGACATGCCAATTGGTGTCTTATAAGCTGTTCTATAGGCCCACAAAGCATCATTCAATCTCAATGACCAATCTTTCCTGGACGGGTTGACCGTCTTCTCCAGAATGTGCTTAATCTCCCTATTAGAAACTTCCACTTGTCCACTAGTCTGAGGGTGGTACGGAGTAGCGACCTTGTGGGTTATGCCATACTTGCGTACTAAAGACTCAAAGTACTTGTTGCAGAAATGCGAACCACCGTCACTGATTATAGCTCTAGGGGTACCAAAACGTGAAAATATGTTCTCCTTCAGAAATGAGAGTACCACCTTGTGGTCATTCGTCTTGGTTGCAACAGCTTCGACCCACTTCGAAACGTAATCAACAGCAACTAGGATGTATAATTTACCTTCAGAAGTAGGGAATGGACCCATGAAGTCAATCCCCCACACATCAAATAGCTCAACGATCAGAATCGGATTCAAAGGCATCATGTTTCTCCTCGAGATACTTCCTAGTTTCTGACAGCGCTCACAAGCAATACAATACTCATAACAGTCTCTAAACAGCGATGGCCAGTAAAACCCACACTGCAAGATCTTCGCAGCGGTTTTCTTGGCACTAAAATGCCCTCCACATGCTTGGTCATGACAGAAAGATATCACATCTTTCTGTTCGGTGTTGGGGACACATTTCCTAATGATTTGGTCTGGGCAGTACTTAAACAAATATGGGTCATCCCAAAGGAAATGTTTAACTTCAGCCAGGAATTTAGAGCGGTCTTGTCTCGACCAACGTGAGGGCATCCTACCTGTAGCGAGGTAGTTAACAATATCAACAAACCAAGGAAGGTCTGAGATAGACATCAGCTGTTCATCTGGGAATGATTCTCTAATCAGCTCAAATTCATCAATAGACTCTAAAGTTAATCTAGACAAATGATCAGCAACCACATTCTCACAACCTTTCTTATCACGGATTTCGAGATCGAATTCCTGTAATAATAGTATCCATCGAATAAGGCGAGCTTTAGCATCCTTCTTGGAAAGAAGATACTTCAAAGCCGCATGGTCTGTGTATATGATGATCTTAGACCCTATCAGATAAGATCTAAACTTGTCTAATGCGAAAACGACGGCAAGCAATTCCTTCTCGGTAGTTGAATAATTGAGTTGGGTATCATTAAGGGTTTTGCTAGCATAGTATATCACATGTGGTAGTCTATCAACTCGCTGTCCTAAAACAGCACCAACAACATAATCAGAGGCATCACACATAAGTTCGAACGGAAGCTTCCAATCGGGTGGTCGGACTATAGGAGCGGTGGTGAGAAGGGTTTTTAATTCCTCCCATGCCTTCACACAAGCAGCATCGAAATTGAAGGCAACATCTTTGGAGAGAAGACTGCACAGAGGTCTGGAGATTTTGCTGAAATCTTTGATGAATCGCCGGTAAAAACCAGCATGACCTAGAAATGATCTGATCTCCTTCACAGAGCGAGGTTGTGGTAGATGTTGAATAAGGTCAACTTTAGCTTTATCCACTTCAATTCCTTTTTCTGAGATGATGTGTCCTAGAACTATTCCTGAATTCACCATAAAATGGCATTTTTCCCAATTTAGAACAAGGTTCTTTTCTTTACATCTGGATATCACTAGGGCAAGATGCTTCAAACATTCGTCAAACGAGGAACCAAAAACAGAGAAATCATCCATAAAGATCTCGAGAAAACTATCTATCATGTCAGAAAAAATGCTCATCATGCAACGCTGAAAAGTAGCAGGTGCATTACACAACCCGAAGGGCATACGTCTATAAGCAAACGTCCCAAATGGACACGTGAATGTAGTTTTTTCCTGATCTTCCGGAGCAATGTGAATTTGGTTATAACCGGAAAAGCCATCTAGAAAACAGTAGTGATTGTGTCCAGACACACGTTCTATCATTTGGTCAATGAAAGGGAGCGGGAAGTGATCCTTCCTTGTTACTGTGTTCAACTTCATGTAGTCGATGCATACTCGCCATCCTGTGGTTGTACGAGTAGGGACTAATTCATTCTTGTTGTTCTGAACTACAGTAATGCCTGACTTCTTAGGCACAACTTGAATGGGACTAACCCATTTGCTATCAGGTATTGGGTATATGATACCCGCATCAAGTAGTTTCAGGATCTCTCTTTTGACTACATCTCTCATGTTAAGATTAAGTCTCCTTTGCATTTCCCTCGATGGTTTGGCATTCTCTTCAAGGTTAATGTGGTGCATGCAAATGGTGGGACTAATTCCTTTGAGATCTGAGATGGTCCATCCTAAGGCCTCTTTGTGTTCCTTAAGTACTTCTAAAAGCTTACTTTCCTGTTCCGTGTCTAAACATGATGAAATAATGACAGGTAAAGTATCAGAAGAACCTAGGAATGCGTACTTCAACGTACTAGGAAATGTTTTCAATTCAAGCTTGGGTGGCTCAACAATGGATGGAATGAGCTTGGAATCAGAGAGTAAGGGTGGTTCCACTTCATATTTCCTTTCAGTGACGTCCATTTGAGGTACAGATTCGAGCAGAGATAGGACGTCACTACAGTATGCATCATCATAGGAATCTGAGTTAAAGTTCTCCATACATGCTTGAAAGGGGTCGACGGATAGAATGTTAGTCAACGAATCTTGTATTAATCCTTCAATCATATTAACTTCATGCACATCATCATCATCAAGATTCACAGGTTGTTGACTAATATCGAACACATTCAATTCTACCGTCATGTTGCCAAAAGACAGTTTCAACACTCCATTACGACAATTAATGATTGCGTTGGACGTAGCCAAGAAAGGACGTCCTAAGATGATAGGAATGTGACAGTATGGGTTTTGTACAGGTTGAGTGTCTAAGACAATGAAGTCTACGGGAAAATAGAATTTGTCAACCTTGATCAAAACGTCTTCGACCATTCCACGAGGAATCTTGACAGATCGGTCTGCCAGTTGTAGAGTGATAGATGTTGGCTTCAACTCCCCAAGACCTAACTGCTCATAAACAGAATATGGCAGTAGGTTAACACTTGCACCTAGGTCTAATAACGCTTTATTGACCGTGTGTTCTCCTATAGTGCAAGAAATTGTTGGACATCCTGGATCCCTAAACTTGGGTGGAGTTTTGTTCAGAATGATGGAACTCACCTGCTCAGCTAAGAAAGCACGTTTGTGCACATTGAGCTTGCGCTTTTGAGTACACAAGTCTTTGAGGAATTTGGCATAAGCAGGGATTTGCTTGATTGCTTCAAGAAAAGGAATGTTGATGTTGACTCTCTTGAACAGATATAACATCTCATTGTAATGGGTACTTTTCTGTTGATAGATCAATCTTTGAGGAAATAGGGCAACAGGAGAATGAGTTGGCAAAGAGACATTCACAGCAGTAGAATTGTCAGGCTTTCCAACTTGCTCAGATTCTTTGGTTTTCTGGGTTTGTGGAGACAGCGTGGATTTTGTATCAGATTCATTAGGTTCGCCCACTTTGTTCTCGATGACTTTACCACTTCGGAGGGTGGTAATGGCATGGACTTGATCTGGAGAGGTTTCCTTGCAGGATGAAGAGCCTGTTTGAAATACACTCCTTGGATTTTGTTGGGGTTGGCTCGGAAGTTTACCCTTTTCTCTCTCACCTATGGAATCACAGATTTGACCCATCTTTTGATCAAGACTTTTCTGACTTTGCACCAGACTCTGGAACATTTCCTCTAGGGCGGATAATCTCTTGTCGGTATTGTGTTGAGGATATGATTGTTGTTGAGAGTTTGATTGTTGTTGAGGGTTTCTCGGGTGTTGATAACCTTGATTGTTCTGATATCCCTGATTGTTTTGATAGCTCTGATTGGGTTGAGATGGTCCTCCCTGAGTGGGTCCTTTTGACCATGAAAAGTTAGGGTGGTTTCTCCATCCTGGATTGTAGGTCTGTGAATAGGGGTTATGTTCTTGTTTTTGAAACATGGCACGTGCCTGTTCAAGCCTAGATTCCTGGACTGCAAGCAAATCGGGACAATTTTGGAATTGATGGTTGGGATTGTTACAAGCGGCACATACAGACGAAGCGACATGTTCTCGGAGAGTAGTGGTGGAAGGTTTTGAATTTTTATGTAGTTCTAACTCTTCTAATCTCCTAACTATTGATGCCATGTTTGCTCTTCCCTCGAAATCTGCTTCAATCCTAAAAGCCTTCGCTTCGGATGTAGTCTTTCTGGGTTCACGGATGGATTCCCACTGTTGCGTCTTTTCAGCTACTTCAATCAAGAAGTCCCAAGACGCATCAGCAGTTTTGTCTACGAATAGACCATTACACATCGACTCAACCGTTGTTCGGGTGGACACATCTAAACCTTCATACAAAATTTGCACAAGTCTCCATTTTTCAAAACCATGATGGGGACATTGGAGCAATAATTCATTGAATCTCTCCAAGTATCTAGCTAAGGTCTCACCCTCTAATTGCACAAAGCTATTCAGACTTTGACGAATTGTCGCAGTCTTGTGATTCGGGAAAAACTTTTTGAAAAACTCCTTTATGAGGTCATCCCATGTCATGATGGATTGAGGCTGTAAAGCATAAAGCCAGGCCTTTGCCTTATCTTTCAGGGAGAAAGGAAAGAGCCTTAACTTTAGGGTTTCGTCGGACATTTGAGTGAAACGCAGAGTTCCACAAATTTCCTCGAATTCTCTCACGTGGTGGTACGGGTTTTCATTCTCAACACCTCTAAAAATAGGAAGCATCTGTATTGTGCTCGATTTCAGCTCATAATGGCCATTATCCTCGGGTAGCACAATACAAGAAGGTTGACTGGCTCTAGTTGGGTACATATAATCCTTGAGGGTACGGGGTTCTCCCATTGTTTCGGTTTGATCTGGGATGTCTACCTCAGAACTCAGAATTTCGATAGGTTCTTCTTGATTAATTCTTACAAGTCTGTTTGTTTGGTCTCTATAGGTCACAATCATGTCCTTGTAGGTACCTCAACTAACATTTTAGTCAGAGCAATCAGAAACAATTTTGGACCACAAAAAGGCCCAATAAAATGGGTTTTGATGATTTGGTTTTGAGTGGGTTTTGGTTTTAATAAGGGATTTTGTTTTTGGTTTAAAATTGGGCTTTGGAAAAAATTTTGAACTAAACCTAGCATAAATTAGCACAACCCATAAAAGAAAATAAAAACAATAATAATAATTAAGACAAGCCCATAAAAGAAAATGAAAAAGAAAAAGAAAAATAAAAGAAAAATAAAGACAAAAAATAATTACAGTCCCAAATAAAAAAGAAAAAGAAAAAGAAAATAAAGGAAAATAAAAATTATTACAATCCCAAATAAATAATTAAATTAATTATTACAAGCCCGAATTTGAATTTAAATGAGGCCCAAGTGGGTTAACTCATGGGTTAGGCTTACTTGATTTTTGGAGGGAAGCCCAAAAATAGGCTTTTGGTCCCCTTTTAGTTGCACAGCCCAGTTGGGCTTTAGGATCGTCCTAAGTAGCTCACGCCCAAGCCCAGCAACAGTTGGAGTTGGTTCAGCAACACGAGCCCAGGAGGATCAGCTGCGAAGCCCAGGAGCAGAAGATCACGATCCCAGCAGTGAAACGCAGCTTCAGTTGGCAGCCCAGTTGCTTTGGCTTGGCAGCAGCAGGCTTGGTTCACCAGCTCTAGCAACAGCAACAGCAGCAGCCAAGGTTCCAGCAGCAGCAGCAGCTCAGGTGGCCAGCAACACAGCTCTGCAGCAACTCAGTGCAATGATTGCAGGTCAGGACAGCAAAGGAAATCAGCAGCAGCAAGCACCACTCCCCGGCAGCGGCGCCAAAAACTTGGTGTGCTTGGGAACGACACACAAAAGACTTGCAAGTATACAAGGCCAAGTTTTAGTATATAGAGTAAGCAAGGGATCAGTCCACAGGGAGTGGGAGCATACGAGAAATTTTCCTAAGCTAGCAATGGAGACAAGGCACTATGGTAGTGAGCAAGGCAAAGTAATATGGCAATTGCAAAGAACCAAAACAGTTAACAAAGCAAAGATGACAAAACAGCATGGAACCAAGGCTGTGAGCCAAGGGCAGGGGGAGTTTGTGCACTGATTTCAGTGCACAACAGCTACAAATTGCAAGAAATTAAACAAGCAAAACAGGTAAGGAGATAAACTGAACAAGAAGCAAAACAGAACTGAATTTAAGTGACTGTAAAAGGGATTGTGGCTAAGCTAAGGGCTTAGAATCCACCTTTGTGTCCTAGCCAAGCAATGTGATCCTAGGTTGAGTTGAAAATCCTATGCATACATCTAGAATGGGAGGAAAACTAATTTGCTCACTAGTTTGCCCCTAGCATTGACTGTCTTTTGACAGAACAATCAATCACAGGCACTATGAGCATCAATCTCTTCCCATTGCTCAATCAAAACAGACATCAGGATAACTATCCTAGCAATTCACCATTTGACAATGCACTAGGCTTCATCTGAGCCTCAGCCTAATGCTACTTAGCTCATGCTCAACATATTACATACACAAGCATTCATCATACAAGATAATTCAAACACAACACACAACATTCAAAAATCAACTGTGATAAAGGGACTGAATTTGAAATTGTAATGAAAATTTCTTCAAATGTCTACTGGCTAGTCCAGAGATGCCCAATTTTACAACCCCTAACACCCTTTTATAGTTACAGCCAAAAAAAAAACTAAAATCCCCAAATCAGTGAAATTAGGGTTTTACAAAAAAATCTAAAATTGACCTTTACCTAATATCTGAAATCAATCAATGGTCTCGACCCATTCTTCTATTGCTTCTCCTCTTCCGTAATTGGTGGTTTGATTTCACTAACTCCGTTTCTCTCAAACCTAGTTTCTAGGTTCACTGTTTTTGAACAGATAAAAGGGTTGAGAGAGAAGGAGCTAGAGAGTATCATGGTGGTTTCCTTTAGTGATGGAGGGGGTGGCTGATTGATGGGGTACAGTGATGGAGGTGGTTGAGCGGACATGGTGGAGGTGATGGTCGCTGTAGAGGAATGGAGAAGATGGAGTCGATGGTTTTGGGAAGAAGGGTGTGTTTGTTTTGCGGGTATAGGTATTTGGTTGTTTGGGTGTTGAACGGGATCATCAAATTTGATGTTTTGTGAAGGGAATCCGTGGGATGATAACTTCTGAAACGGATCTAACGGCGAGATGGAGACAGATTATGAGCGACCGTTGGATGCAAAAATACATGAAACTAACGGCTCAAGATGGAGTTAGGTGCTGTAGTGTTGGTAAGGTGCATCGAAATCTGATGCATGATGACGCAGCGACCGTTGGATGATGGAATGGATCCAATCTTACGGTTAAGAAGGAAAACGGGTTTGGGTATTGAATTTTGGGTTTAGGATATGGATTTGGGCTTAGGAATTGGATTTGGGCTTAGGTAATCTTGAGCCCACTTCTTCTTTAAGAACAATTTCTTCCTTTTTAAGCCCATTTTTATCCTTGAGTCTTCCATAACACATTCTTCACTTCTTTTCCGCTAGAGATTCCACCGGCTTTCTCCCGTGTCTTTGCTCTTTTGGCTCCGCAACTCATCTAGTCTTTATTTGGTACCTAAAAATACAAAATTAATTAATAAAAATATTTATTCTTGAAAACAATGAAAATACAGAATATGGGATAAAATGTAGAATTAATGCACAAAAGATGAGTTAAATGCCAAGAAAAATATATAGAAATATGCACTTTTTAGCACTCATCAATGGCGACGTCACTGGAGGCTGTGTAAAAAAATCAGAGGTCATCCCTGCACTGGAGACCTCATGACGGTCGGTGACAATAATATCTGTTGTATTTTATGGAAAGCTTCTTATTGAACAGCTGTCCAGGTGAAGCTTGCTCCTTTCTTCAGCAGAGGTGTGAACGAAGCAATGAGTTGAGCTAATCCAGGAATGAAGCGTCGAATGTAATTTACCTTGCCCATAAATCTCTGTAGTTCTTTCACGGTACGTGGAGGAGGCATGGTGATAATAGATTTTTCCTTGTCTGGGTCGAATTTGATCCCTTCAGCCGTGACCAGGAATCCTAAGAATTTTCCGGAAGAAACTCCGAATGCGCACTTTAGAGGATTCATTTTTAATTTGTATTCTCTGCACCTTTCAAACACCTGCCTTAGAACTTCGAGATGAGATGCTCGAGTCTTCGATTTTACCACCACATCATCAACATAGTCTTCTACTTGCTTGTGCATCATGTCGTGGAATATGGCAGTCATGGCTCGTTGATAGGTGGCACCAGCATTCTTTAGGCCAAAGGTCATCACAGTGTAGTTAAAATTCCCAATGGGAGTACGGAACGCAATCTTGTTGGCGTCATGTTCATACATCTTGATCTGGTTGTAGCCACTATAGTCGTCCATGAATGAGAACATACCGTGACCACTGGTTGCATCGACGAGCATGTCAATGTTGGGTAGAGGAAAATCATCCTTTGGACAACATTTATTCAAGTTCCTGAAGTCTACACAACATCTGATTTGACCATTTTTCTTCTTCACAGGTACCACATTTGCTAGCCACGTTGGATGAAGAAGAAGCTTGATGAACCCTGTTGCCAACAGTTTCTGGATTTCGACCTTGATTTCTCCTCGACTTCGTGTCTAAATTGCCTGGGCGGTTGTTTGACAGCTTTGGAACCAGGGACGATGTGCAGGTGATGGGTGACGAGTTTGTCATCTAGACCCGACATTTCTTCGTACGTCCAGGCGAAGACATCTTGATATTCTTTCAATAATTTTACCAGCTCGGTCCGTTCCTCTGGTGATAGTGCTGAACTGATCAGGATTGGCCTTGGATCGTCTTCAGTCCCAATGTTGATTGTTTCGAGATCGTCAGTGGTAGAGTCAGTGTCGTCCGGTAGTTGTCGTGGGGCATCTTGGACTTCTTCTTCAAGTGATAGCTCACTCTGACACGATTCTTCATGGTGGGGAGACTTTTCATCGTTCTCCCCGATTAATTGCTAATCTTTCCGTCGGCGATAAATGACTCTCCCTTCTACGTCTCGATCGATCGTAAAGTTTGTCCCTGGAGTTGAGACTTGATCATTATGGCGTTTAGTCGGTGTAGTAGGTGACTTGATCATTTTAGCAGCTGAGGACGACGGATCGTTATCAGCCTTCTCGATAGTCTTCCATCTTGGAAGTGGAGTACTGCGAATCCTGCTTGGAGGTTCTGGGACGTATTTTTGAGATTCAAGGAACTCAGTATCATAGACGGGAGCATAAGGAGATGATGAAGCCGGAATGCGAACGATCTTGTTGTCGAGCAGGGCCTTCATGCATTGATGGTATGTTGAAGGAACCACCTTGTTATCATGGAGCCATGGGCGTCCCAGTATTATGTGGTAGTCAGGTTCTTGCTCGATCACATGAAACATTGCTTTCGATCGAATCGACCCCAGCCTCAAATCTATGTATGCATATCCATATGTATGGCTTTGACTTCCTTCAAATCCTGTCATTAGGATGGGATAGCGAACAATTTTACCTTGTGGGAATCTGGCCATCCTGAGAGTCTTCATAGTGACAATGTTGGTGGAAGCACCGGTGTCAACAAGAGCTCTTCTAAATTCGGTGCCTTTGATGAAACCAGTGACATACAATGCTCGGTTGTGTCCTTCATCCGTCATGCGATCTTCTTCTCCAATAGAGATGTTGTTGATCGAATGTCCAGGCACTAGGGAGACTTCTTCAACTGATGGTGTTGGTGGTGTTATTTGTATGCTGAATGATATCTGGTTAAGTGCTGAAAATGTGTCTGTGCGCTGATCCCTGGAGAAGAGCAGGAGTTTGCATAGATTTTCAATAAAATGTGTGACCTCTTGTTCCACCGGCTTCTCGTATGTGGTGAAGTTGTTGATTGGAGGGTCAGATGACGTCTCGGTCCCCGGTGTTGAGGCTTCTGGAGCGGAGATACTGCCTAACTCGGATGTCAATCTGATGAGAAAGTCGAGGATGTGGTTTATCGTCTCCTTCATCAGGTCCATGTTCCTGGTATGGACCTCTAGGATTTGAGCCAACTTTGCCAAAGTCGGGATCCCTCTGCCCTCTATGCCGCCAGGTGTAACATGAGGAATGTTGCCGTTTGAAATATTCTGATCTAAATTAGTTGAATTAGTCCTAAGACCAACCATCTTGTGAGATTGTTAGATTGCAACCGAGAGATTAATCCCCCACTGTGGTCGCCAATCTGTAGATGGGGAAAAATGATTTGCTGGTTTTTAAGGAATTGAGGAGACGACCGTACGGAGGAGACTCCTCGAACCGAGCGAAATGTTAAACCTCACACAGATGCACCGCTGCAAAGGGGGTGCTTTAGATTCGAGAGATCAATCTGTCGTACTCCGTCCTAAATCAAGACAATGACCGTTCCAGAGTAAATTCGGTCACAAGAGAGGATGGGTTGATCTGTAGGAGGGAAGCTGAGAAATGCGTGGAATCAATGGTAATCAAAGATTGTGGGTGTGTGAATTCTGAATACGATAATTTCTGAGTGATTGAAATTGCTCAATTGAGAGTAGTTGCTTAATTGATGAGTTGATGATCTCGTGTTGTCAGTTTGACGTGAGATTGATGATACTGATAATGATGATTCAATCATGATTCAGAGACTTATTTATAATGCTGGAATTTTAGAAACCATGATCCCATGAAGTGTGACAGTTGATGGAATCAAGGAGTGGGGAAATGGAGATCGTGTTTGAAACCAATTGCTCATCGTGTGGAGACTTGGTCGATTTTCCAACCACTACCTCGTGAATTCCTTCAACTGATTGCACGACTTGCTCACATTCCATCGTGTGTTTGAACACACGTGTCATAGACCGCCAGACCAAAACCCTAAGTGATATCCCCCCCCCCCCCCCCAAAGTGACACGATTGACGTCTCGTGGTTTGTTAGTCAATTGATGACTTTTTGGTTTGATGGGACGATGAGTCCATGTAGTTGCTGAGTGGCGAACATGATGTTCTGAAACTCATGAATTGAACATGTCATGAGACAGAGGTATAGTTCTTACGATGAAGTGAGCAACTATTGCTCATTCAGTGGATCGTTGAATATTCATTGTTGAACCAATATTCCTTGGTTTGAACAAATATTTATCATCTGATCAAGTGTTGCTCATGTGATGAATTGTTGAATATTTGATCGTCTGAGCATGTGTTGCTCGTCTGATGGATTATTGGCAGCGTACCAAAAATATTAATTAGAATACTGGTCGTTGAACTGGGCATAATTAATAAAATTAATGACCATGAGGTCGTCGTAAATTTATTAAGGTTAGAATCTGGAATGATGATCCTTGGATTCAGAAACCCTAATTTGATCAATTCATGGTTCGTCAGTATTTCAACCATGGGACGAAGGAGGGAGAGACTACATGGGACCGTGGATCAACCATGTAGTGTCCATATGCTCACGTGAGCAAATACGAAGAACTCCTGAAGAGTTGACGATTTGTTGGTGGAAGAATGATTAAATACTGGCTTAATCATTTATTCAAAAATGCTCGTCTGAACCTTAGGTGAGAAAACCTAATTAATTATGACGAGGCGAGGGACCGACCATAGAGTCATGAAACCGGCCCTGGGTTCTCCTGTGACCGCCTGACGATCACTTCATGAAAATCCAAAGTGTTTGGGAGAGTTTTGGACCTAATACGAGTAATTGTGCAAATTAGGTCAAAACTGTGAAAATTGATGGGACCGGCTCCCGCGAGCCAAGAGCCAATCTTGGTCGGTCAAGATAGCGTGCTCGTGTCCCCAAGGCGTCCGCGTCTCAGTCCTGAGAATTTTGATATTTTCTGACGTGCGATTGAGCATCCATTCGAGAAAATATGTCAAAATTAGGGTTTCGACGAAACTGAGGAAAACACCATGAGATGATGAAAAATAATTATAAAATAAGGAATAAGGAGGCGTGGGACCGCCATGGTCAAGGCATGGTCGTCCGGTCATGACCACGGTCCCGTGGTGCCCTTTTCTTAATTTTATAATATTTTGATGATTTTATGAAAAATTCATGAATTTTGAGAAATTTGATGAATTTAGGGAGTTTCTTGAATTGAAGGAGTTTTCATGAGTTCAAGGAAGCAAAAAATATTAAGATAATAAAAACAAGGGCGTGTGGGACCGTGGAAGGCATGGCCGGCCGGCTAGGGCACGGTCCCACGAGTTTCCCTAATTTTATAATGATTTTATGAAAAATTCATGAATTTTGAGAAATTTGATGAATTTTGGGAGTTTCCATGAATTGAAGGAGTTTTCATGAGTTCAAGGAATCAAAAAATATTAAAATAATAAAAGCAAGGGCGTGTGGGACCGTGGAAGGCATGGCCGGCCGGCTAGGGCCCGGTCCCACGAGTTTTCCTAATTTTTTAATATTTTTAGGTATTTTGATGATTTGAGGGAATTTTTCCTAATTTGAGAGAAATACCATGAAATCAAGGAATTTGATGAATTCAAGGAAAACTAATAATAATAAAACAAAGGGGCGTGTGGGACCGGCTAGGGCATGGCCAGCTAGCCAAGGCCCGGTCCCACAAGTTTTCATAATTTATTTTATTTTATTATTATTTGATGATTTGTGCAAAAATACCATGAAATCAAGGAGTTTTTTCATGAAATTAGAGAAATAATAATAATAATAAAATAATAAGAATCCATGGGTGTGGGGCCGGTTGGGACCAAGGCATGGCTGGCTGGCCAATGGTCACGCCCCACACTCCTTTCCTTAATTTTATATTATTTTTATGGATTTATGGAAGTACCATGAAATCGAGGAGTTTCCTCAAGACGAAGGAGATTTGATAAAATGAGAGAATTTTCATCAGATCGTGGAAAATAATAAAAATGCATTAAAAATATAAAACTGGTGTGGGATTGACCACGACACGGTCGGTTGGTCGTGCGTCCGTGCTCCCAGCACCCTGGTCAATATTTTTAATTATTTATTATTTTCTTCTCTATTTTGCATAGGTTCATCGTTTCGTTGTATTTTTAAAATACTCGTTCTTGCGGTGACTGTTAGTGTATCATTGTTGAATACACCTTCACCATTTGAATCGGGGCTTACTTAGAGGTAGCTCAAACTCCCGGTTGTTGATTATTTATTACTAATTATGGAATTCAGTAGAGAATAATTCACAAAACTGAGTAATAAGATGTTTATTATTAATTCATAGAATCAGCTGAGGATTCGACTACGAATTCAGAATAATAAAGTGAGCATTACCATTCCATGGGATCGTAGATTCGACCATAGAATCGGAGTAATTAAGGTTTATCTATTACCATTTATGAGACCAGTTGTGGATTCGATCATGAAATCGGAGTAATGAGATAATATAGTTATTGTTATTCTATGAGATCAAGTTGTGGATTCGATCATAGAATCAGAACAATTGTTATTGTCATTCCATGGGACCAGTCGTGGATTCGACCATGGAATAGGAGCGATTGTAATTAGGAATAATTAACTTTGTGGATCTATACTAGCAGAGCAAGCTGTCTAGGAGCATTAATTATCCTGATACGAGCTTGCCGGTAAGTCATATCCTTTATATAGTCAGGGTAAACTTGTTGTTTGTTCCTGAAGACGTTATCGCTCTATATTAGAAGAGCAAGCTGTCTAGGAGCCGTCCATCTCGTGATGCTATATAGAAATAATCACTGAAAGTATTCAGTATTCATGAGATATGCCGTTGTCCAGTCGTGAGACTAGATATCTACATGTACTTTGAGAGAAAGTATTCTCCGTTGAGAATTCGATGAGATCCCCGTGTCTCGATACTCGCGTCTGATTGCTGAATCAGAGCTTCGTATAATTATGAGTTTGCGAATTTAGCCTTTGTCGAAAATCCACCATCTATAAAGAGACTGAAGGAAGCCTTGAAGATTTGGAACAGAACTGTGTTTGGGGATGTTCAGTTTCGTTTAAAGCAAGCGGAATTGAATCTTGATACGGAGAATGATATTCTGGATCAAAATGTTAGGTGTGAGTTACAATTTTTGAAGGTTGTCGATGCTAGAAAGGCTGTTGATGAGGTGCGAACTGAGTTGGCAGTTATGTTTAAACAAAAATCGAGAACTAATTGGTTGGAAGATGGTGATCAAAATACTTGATTTTTCCACAACAGCATACGCATGAGGAGAAGCCAAAACACAATCTCTGAATTGAAGATTTCTACTAACTCTACTTTGATTTTGCAGGATGAAATTAAGGATTACATTGTTGATCATTACCGTGCAAAATTCAATGGTGCAGACGTGCATATTGATCCAAAGCTGTTTGATTATGAGCATGAAAGCATCTCAGCTGCTGAAAGTGCTTTTATGGATGTTATTCCGTCTTTGGAGGAAGTTAAGGAAGCGGTTTTCGATTTGGGCGCAGACTCTGCACCTGGCCCTGATGGATTTACGGTTTCTTTCTATAGGGTTTGTCAGAACATTATTTCTATAGATCTTTTTAATGCTATTGCAAACTGTTGGGCGATGCGGAAAATTCCTAATGGCATTAACTCTAGTTTTATTGTTCTAATCCCAAAAAATAACAAATCTGATGCTATTAAGGATTATAGGCCAATTGGTTTAAGCAAGTTTTTCTTCAAAATCATTACAAAGATTATGGCTACCAGACTTGGTACAATGCTTAATAAATTGGTTTCTGAGGAGAAAATGGCGTTTATGAAGGGAATAAATATTCATGAAAACATAGCTTTGGCATCGGAACTGATCAATGAGATTAGTGCAAAAAGGAAGCATGGTAATGTTGGCCTCAAACTGGATATAGCCCAAGCTTTTGACACGGTTAGTTGGTAATTTGTTGCTGAAGTTTTTCGGCAATATGGTTTTTCCGATGCATGGTGTATGTGGCTGCTTAATATTCTTAACTCTGCTCGGATTTCTATCATGATTAATGGTAGCCCTGGAGGTTTTTCAGTATCACTAGAGGTCCGCGTCAAGGTGATCCTCTTCCACCTTTGATTTTTGTTCTTATTGAAGATGTTTTGAGCTGCAATCTCTCTAAGTTGTTTGCAGCAAGAAGTATGCACCATATGGTGAGCAAGAAAGGTGTTGCACCAACTCATTTACTCTTTGCGGATGATATTCTTATTTTCTGTAAGGGTAATCTTCATAGTTTGCGGAATTTGAAGGAGATGCTTGGTATGTACCAACGTGCTTCTAGCCAATACATTAGTTATGCCAAAAGCAAGTTCTATTATGGTGGTGACAAACATTCTCGTGCTGTTGCTATTGCAAATTATATGGGCATGGAAAGGGCGTTATTCCCAGATATATATTTGGGAATCCAATTAAAACATGTTATTGTGCGTCATATTCATGTTCGGCAAGTAATGGAGAAGATTATGGATAAACTGGCAGGTTGGAAGGGTAAGCTCTTATCTTTTCAGGCTCGGCTAGTTTTGATTAAATCAGTGATTTCTAGTTATTTGCTTCATTCCATGGCTGTCTATAAGTGGCCATGCACGGCTACCAAGTCAGTTGAGAGGGCCATTCGAAATTTCCTATGGTCTGGAAATGCTGAGAAACGTAAATACTTTACGGTTCTTTATGATGACTTATGTCGTCCAAAGCGTGAAGGAGGTCTTGGTCTTAAGAAATTGATTGATGTTAATAGGGCCATGCTTATGAAGTTGTGGGTTTCGATTCGTGACTCTGATAAGACTTGGGACAGATTTTTGAAGGCGAAGTATTTCAAGTTAAATGCCAACTTGATAGATTATAAATTGGGTTCTTCAGTTTTTCCAGGAATCAGATTGGTGTATAACTTTGTGCAAAAGCATACGCGCTCAATTATAGGTTATGGTGCTAATACTTCCTTATTTTTTGATAATTGGTGTGCTGATTTTTCAATTGCGCAAAATCTTGGCATCACTAAAAAGGGTCCTAATGATTTTAAGGCCAAGGTTAGTGATATTATTGTTGATGGCTCTTGGGTTATTCCTCCAAAGACAAAGGAATTGATGTTATGTTGCAATATTGATGTTGATAATTTGCCTCTTATTGGTGGTGGAGATGATTACAAAATTTGGGACTTGGACAGCAAGGGCGTATTCTCTGTCAAGTCGGCTAAGGCTGCCATCAGGGCACCTGCAGAAGTTTTTCCAACTGCGGCTCTTTTCACTAGAAGTGTTGTGCATCCTACCTTAAGTGTACAGTACTGGAAGTTATTTAATAAACAATGTTGCGCTACTGAAGATAACATCATTAAGAAGACAGGTAGGGAGATGCCTTCTATGTGCCGCCTGTGCAGAGTTAGTTGCGAAAATGTTGGCCATGTCACTTGGCATTGCAGAATTGCTAGGAGACTTTGGGCTTGGGCGGCTGGAATTTTTGGTCTGCAACCAAAAGAAGACTTGGTGGCCTCTTATAAGGCTGCAAAAGGACGTAGTAGGATGATAAAGGATCTGTGGCTTGTTTCTAACCTTGCAATTGCTACAGAATTATGGAGAATGCGTAATAGAGCTTATTTTGATGATATGAGAGTGCACTGGCTTGAACTTAAAGGGCGAGTTTATCAAGTAATTCGTGATTATTCAATTATATTGAAGGGCCATATGTATAACAAATTAGACGATTTGCGCATTTTGAATTTCTTTAGGGTGAAGCATAGATCTTGCAAGAACTCTACTCCAATTGAAGTTAGTTGGTTGCCTCCTAACCCTGATGAAATTATGATCTGTTGTGATGGTGCATCACGGGGTAATCCAGACTAAGCTGGTGCTGGTGTTACAATTCGTGACTCAAGCTCGGAAGTTTTAGGTGTAATGTCTGTTGGTCTTGGTTGGCAAACCAACTTTTATGCGGAAGTGTGTGCGGTAATTTATGGTGCGATGATTGCCAAAAGATGGGATATTAAGAATCTCTGCGTCAGGTCTGATTCGATGAGTTGCATTCAAGCTCTTCAGAAAGGGGAGTTTCCATGGAAGCTAATGCAGAAATGGAAGATTGCGAAGAGTTTTTACACCAACATATGCTATATTCATAGCTACAGAGAAGTTAATTTTTCAGCTGATGCTTTGGCTAAACAAGCTTGTTTTTTGGCCGAAGATATTTATGAGTTTTATGAGGGTAATCCAGGTTTCATTCAATCTGTTCAATGGCCTGGAAAGGTTTATTTTCGTTTTAAGTAGGTCTTATAGGCGTGCATCCTAACGGCTTTGCGCTAATATAGCCTCGTCCCTGTACAGTTTCGCTTTTGATTTTAATTTTATGTCGACCGAGTAAAAAAAAAACAATGGATTATCACAAGATGTCTTTAGATCCGAAAATGGTTCTAAAGATCCCGTCGATACTTTGATCTTGTTTGAGTGAGCCTTATATTAGAAGAGAAGGTTCTCAAGAATAAACAAACTAGGTGTGATCAAAGTGTAAACAACTGTTAGTCAATCAAATCAATAATCGAAAACTAAAATAACAATGCAATTATCTAGTTTCCCACCAACGGTACTCGTAGAGCTTCTTGATCCCACAAAAGTCTTTAAACGAACGGTCGTAAGAGACTTCTCCTAATTAAGGTACTTTCCTTTTCGGATAGACGGCCCCATCAGAAACAACAAGAACGAAGTTTGCGTGGCTCTTAGGATAGTTTGCTAGAAATGCAAACTTAAGTATTTATAGACCAAGGTTAATTTCGTTTTCTTATTTCCACTTAAAAGCCAAACCATATTTTCCGAAAACTCTCATAGAAAACTTCTATTATTAGTGTCTCAAATTAACTAATAACAATGTTTTCTAGAGGATATGCTTTAATTGCTGGTAATTAAAACATATATGATGACAATCATAATTAAATGTTTTTCATTATTTCGGTATGGGATCTCCTTGAGCATCAAGGAATATATTTGAACAATTAATGATAATAATTATGTACATGTTCAAATGATGTCGACATCTAGAAGTTTCTCTCAGCAAACCCTAATTCCAAGTTCACACAAAACATAAAGAGATATGTGAATATTGGAAACTTGGTTTTGATCCTTGAGATTGGTTGTACCAAACACACAATGTAAATTGGGACCGGTTATACCATGCTTCCCAAACTAGGTTGTGACCGGTTACACCATGCTTTCCGAAGGTATCTTGTGATCGGTTACACCTTACTTCCCGAGAAAGCTTGTGATCGGTTACACCTTACTTCCCGATTTAGCTTGTGATCAGTTACACCTTGCTTCCAAAAGTAGCTTGTGATTGATTAAAACTAACTTCCCAATATATCTTGTGACCGGTTATACCTTGCTCCACAAAGTATCTTGTGACCGGTTACAACTTGCTACATCCAATAGGTTATGACCAGTTCAACCACAATTCTCAACATAGGTTAATATAGGTTGTACCTTGTCATCTTGTATTGGTCATTCAAAAGATATTCAATAAAGAACTTGATCAATCATGATTTTTTTCGATTACGAAACAAGTTCATATATGTACTTCCTTTAAACAAATATTATAAAATATTATTTCCTAGGATGAAATCAACACCTATAGCTTACACATAATCAAGTAACTAACAAAGATTATGTTGATGGAATACTTACTAAGTTCCAAAAGATAAGCATTGCTTTGATCATAATGATATGACCAAGTCTAATCACTAGAATATTACATATAT
The DNA here is from genome assembly GCF_003573695.1 of Papaver somniferum. NCBI lineage: Eukaryota > Viridiplantae > Streptophyta > Magnoliopsida > Ranunculales > Papaveraceae > Papaver > Papaver somniferum. Next base: position 209,800,804 of record NC_039364.1, read on the forward strand.
ACATTTTCGCATGTTAATTTATGTTTTAAATATAATACGACTTGAAAGATACGTTAGGAATGCAAACAAGTCAAGCATTATTACTAACCTCAAGTAGAAAGATGATGTCCTCGTTGCAGTTGTTACTTATTCTCATTCCTCAGGTCTTCGGAGTAATACTTGTGCGTCTCAACATTCCTAGATCTAGACTTTATAGTCTAACCTAAATGAATTTGACTCTAGTATTTAATCAAGCGACTCTAGATGAGTTTTGATACTAAAATATGACAACCAAACTTGACATACCAACAGTTGGTGGGTTCAACATACCTATGCTCTAACACATTATAATTATGAATTAAGACGAGTTTTAAGATAAAAATCAAAATAAATATGCGTCCTTGATCGGTGCCAATGAAGATGCGTGTTTCTGATTCTATTAATGTTAACAGAATACATACCTGCAAAAGATATCAATCTGATTACCTGATTATTTCTGTCTCTTGACTTGATCTGATTATCGATCTCCGTCTGTAGATTACTTAGTTCTAGGCCCAATTGGTGATTATCGAGTTATCTAAGGCCGGTAATCACAACTGAGTTCTAAAGGAAAGTACGAGAGTTGACAGGGAAAAATAATTCTTATTGATCAAGTTAGACCGAATAAGACGTCTTAGTTTACAAAGTGAGCCTTCGTGAGCTTATATACAATTGATTTAGAATGTTAATCATGCTAAACATGTTTCTATAGTGGGACCATTTATGTCTAGCTGGCGGTGATGTCATGATCCACTCACACTATACTTGGTTAGTAAATTAATCTCTCGACCTGTCATCTTGAATATCTCTCGATCTCGAGGTCTTGATCCTGAAAGCCTTAGTCTTGTCTTTGCTTTCATGTTTCAGAACTCACGTCTTACACATATCATGATATTAGTTATCTCGTTTCTTGTTATGTTGAGTCACTTATCTTTAGATCGTGCTTGAGGTGAGGACTTGTTACTCGATTTCGACGTGAGTTTCTTCTTATCTCGAGATCCAGTACTTTCCAGCTGTCAGTCACTGGTAGATGTTATATTTGGTCGTCTACAACTCCTAAGTTGGACAAATGTTAGACTAAGTGTTAACTTTGGACAAACTTAAGTACCAAACATCGAATAACCCAACAAACAATATTGTTAACCAAATGTAACATGGAGTTTAAGGTGATCAGTTGGATTTATCGTATATTGATATTAATGACTACTAAAAGTACTTATAAATTATGGTTCTACCTAACATGTACGGATATTTAATGTTCTTCGGATGCATGTGAGCATAAAGTTCTCAACATTGCTCAGTCTAGACGATTTTATGGGTACACAATGGTTAAGCCTAACCATTGTATACCTCCACATGAGTAACCTATATAATTATTTTTTTATTTTTTTTATATTTTTGAAGCGAGATTTGTAACTGAAACAACATGTTATATTAGAACTGTTGAGCGACTAAAGTTCAAACTATGAGTCCCAATTATTATACGATCAAGGAATCTGAAATGTAAAACCATAAAATGAATATTTTCTATTGTATAGTAAAATCATCTCTAATGGTGCTTATACGTGTCTTAGGTGCATATATAAATTAAAACGAATATTATTCACATGACTCAAAATTATTGAAGATATATGTTTTTTTTGTTTTTTTTGAATAAGAATACCTTAGAGTAAAAGTTAATAAAAAGATACATCATTTTAGATCATTTTAAGTGAGAAATCCTTTTAAGGAAAGAAAATTAAGGGTACAAACAAACAACAATGAACAACTAAACCACCGATATACCTCAAGGATAAGAAATCATACGGTGTTATACATGCATATGTTGCCTCATTAAAAACTTGATAAAAGAACCCATGGGGATAAAACCTTAACAAAGAGAAAGAGTACAACGTGATTAGGGGTGCTTAACAGTTGGTTCAGTTCAGTTTTCAACCCTACCAACCATAAAACCATACATGTCGGTTTATTTTGAGCTGCACCAACTAAAAGTATAGTTTAAGATTGTGTCGGTTTTGAACTTCCCGATCAAGAGTTCAATCGGTCAAGTTCGGTTTACGATTTACTGTTTACCAATGATTAGTGGCCATTTCCGAATTATATTGAGTAAACTAAAAACCAAGACAAATCCGACCTTAATTTCTAATTTTCCTGATTTTGTTCCAGTTCTGCACTTACTTAAATCCTGTTCTAGTTCTACAGTAATTTGATTCATGTACTTGTTATGACAATAAAGTATCCGTATGTATTTTAAACTAATTAAAATAATAAAAATTAACAAGTTATTAATCAAAATCAAAATCTCTAATAATTTACTCTCTACAACAAAAAAATGAATCTAAAACTTAAAAATGAAATCCAAAATCTGAAATGAAGTCAACAGATCAACTAAGCTCAAGCAATAACAACTTATAGTAAAATAGAAATTAAAGACTTTTAGCTATGGAAATTCTAGTCTTCATTGATTGAAATTCTTCAACCTTTTTCTCCTTCTAGTTGCACTTCTCTTTATGAATTTTTATTCTTCACTATACATGGTCACCGAACTTATGACATCTATATCAAACGGTGGAAAAAAATTATATATCTATAAAAACAGAGCAAGAAATAATTAGTAAGTATTAATTATGAACATAAATAAAAAATACTAAAAGAGTATAATACTTGTCTCAATCTCTTTAGCAGTATCTGAAAATGCGGGGGTCTAACAACCACACCCAACAATTCGTTTGGCAATTTGAGAGGACTTACACTTTCTAGAGAATCAACTAGACAATCAGACTCAATCTATAATAAAGTGTATCAAAGAGTTTAATATCTCTAACTCTTAATTCAATCCGCAATCAGCAAATAGAACTCTGGGAGCCCGATTGAATATAAGAGGAAGTACTTGAACGGTACCAAAGACCAATATTCAAGTGTCAATCAATGTAAATCAACAACCCAAGGTTGGATATTCTAATTGATTGATCTTGACGCACAACCTGTGATATTTCAATTATATAACAAAATATAATGCGGAAAAGAAATAACACAGACACCAGAATTTTGTTAACGACGAAACTGCAAATGCAGAAAAACCCCGGGACCTAGTCCAGATTGAACACCACATTATATTAAGCCGCTTCAGACACTAGCCTACTACCAATTAACTTCGGACTGGACTGTAGTTGAACCCTAACCAATCTCACACTGACTCAAGGTACAGTTTCGCTCCTTACGTCTCTGATCTCAGCAGGATACTACGCACTTGATTCCCTTAGCTGATCTCACCCACAACTAAGAGGTTTTACGACCCAAAGTCGAAGACTTGATAAACAAATCTGTCTCACACATAAAAGTCTATAGGATTGAATAAATCCATCTCCCACAGAAATACCCAAGAGTTTTTGTTCCGTCTTTTGATAAATCAAGGTGAACAGGAACCAATTGATAAACCAGACTTATATTCCCCAAGAACAACCTAGTATTATCAATCACCTCACAATAAACTTAATCGACTAGCGAAACAAGTTATTGTGGAATAACAAACGATGAGACGAAGGTGTTTGTGATTACTTTTTTTATCTTTCCCGTCGGAGATATAAATCTCAAGCCAATTTTACAATTTAACTCAATCACGATAGAAACAACAAGATCAGATCACGCAACTTCAAAGAGAATACTTGGTTCTGGCTTCACAATCCTAATGAAGTCTTCAAGTCGTTAACCTACAGGGTCTCGAGAAGAAACCTAAGGTTAAAGGAGAATCAACTCTAGTTATGCAACTAGTAGCACACAGGAGGTGTGGGGATTAGGTTTCCCAGTTGTTGATGGTGGGTTTTAGTTCAAGGCTAAAATTGTAAAACCTTGCATTTAATGTGCCGTCATTCTGCAAAGAGGTCGAGCCATGTAAAAGTGATGAATGTCTAACCTTGTCACTTGCGCATTTATTGAGCAATTCAATATGTTTACATGAAATTTATCCAGAATGGTGCATGTAGCAACAATCCCAGATATTCTGTAAATTTCGACTCCCTACCTGTATTATTCATTAATATAGGACACACTGAATACTTTTTGTACTGTTTTCCACCGCTGAACCCTTAATTAATATTGATATGACATGAAAATTAGTGTTCACTCGCAGCTGAGTAGCATAAATTTCCGGAAGTATCAAGGTTGAGGTTTGCATAAAAGTACTCAGTTAGAAAGCATGCTGCTCTCTGACAATAAACAACTCCGTGTCAACACGCAGAATCCAATCAATTTTGTGATAATTCACAAGATTCAATATCAACCTAATTAATTTGAAAGAAATTAGGTTTTTTGCCCCCTGCGCAGTATATCAGACCCTGCTGGTCGAAACTAAACCTAGGAAAACTAGGCAATTGATCCACCATGGATTAGTAGGTGCAAAGTCCTACCCAACATCAGAAAACAAGGAATAAAAGAGGAGCCGCGGAAATTAGGAGCAGCAACAAAGGGAGGTGTGTCCGTGCCATAGGCCAGCCGGCGCCACCTGCATATGGCCACGCCCCCATGATGCTTGCCGGCCCTCCTCTTTCCCATCGACCAATCAGGTCGCTCTAAATCCGCCACATGCAAATGAGATGTGGCCAGGCCCATACTTGTCGGCCCTCTTTCCTATCGGCCAATCAGGTCGCTTTAAATGCGCCACGCGTACTAGAGATGTGGCCACGCCCTATGTTTGGATGTCCCCTTTTCTATTGACCAATCAGGTCGCTCTAAACCCGCCACACGCATTAAAAGGTCAAACCATGCCAAACGACCACCATGCTAATCGGCATGCCAAACGTTCCATGTCGCGCCAACATGCTAATTGGTATGCCAAACGTGCCATGCCGCGCCAACATGCTAATCGTCATTCTAAACGTGTCATGCCACGCCAACGTGCTAATAGGCATGCCAACATGCCACTCTCCCGCAGTAACATGCCGACGTGCCACAAACAGTGCAGCTACGTGCTAACCCACTTTTATTCGTGGCTAATGCTATAACAGACTCCAACCAGGGTATTCTTATCATAAAACACGTTTTTGCTTTAGTGGCATTAGTCGAAACCCTAATTCTTGGTCGTGGCCCAAATTACGCCATTTTGGCCCCACAACATGCCACGATCTATGTGGGGCCCATAAAACCCTAAAAAAGGTGCCATGCTATGGCCACCCATGGTTATCCTTGCGCCTGTGGTCGTTCCCACATTATGGCCCTTCCATAATTCCTTTGACGCGGCCATGGCACCATCTGCACGAAAAACGTCACCATGCCACGGCCACATGCCACACGCGCTAATTAGGGTTCTGGCATACCAAACCCTAATTTAGGTAAGGCCGCTACGCCAACCATGCCAAATAATGATACCTAGGGCATTAGTTTTGATACGGCAACTGGAGCCAATATTGTCGAGCCATATTTGGATCCAACACCAATATGCCAAGATATAACGACCGCGGCTACGCCAGGTACTATTCGTGCCACTATGCCAATCGTGCCACTAAGCCACTGGCATGTAGCAATCACGCCATTATGCCACTGTCATGTAGCTATCATACCATTACGCCACTGGCATGCGCCAATAGTGCCACCATGCCATTGGCGCCACGATGCCATCACCAGGTGCCAACAGAATGTGGCCACAATCAACAACCAGCTTCTTTCATTAATTACAATCTCAGCCGTCCAAATTCGCCACGGAATTGACCGGCCTATGGTAAGTATTAGGTTACCAATCAAGACTAACCTAATAGCGTCACACGCCATTCTCCTACGGCAAGTCTCCTTACTTACTTGCCACACATGGCTATCCGCCACCTAGTTGGCGTGCAATTAATCAGGATAATTAGGTCATGCATTCAAGACCCACTCAGCAATCTGTTGCACATTTTCCACGAAAATACTCGAGACAGGAAACATGTCACAAACTGGAGGATGCTCATCAGGGTATTGGTCTGGCGGTTTACAGCGTGCGGCCTGCAACGCGCCCATTATAAGAAAGTGTCATGAAAGCGGGCATTTAGTGGCGGCAAGAAGTAGTGGGGGTAAACTAACATGTTTCCTTCATAGTGGGGACGTGGTTTCTAGCATTTACACATTACCCCACTTCTCCATCACTCAACTACTCCTACTTCCTATGAGATCAGGTTGCGTTCAATTATGACGTGTATAAATAGGTTTCTACCTATTTCGACCAAACAACAACAGTTTTGGTTAACAACAACACAAGTATCCAGAAAAAACACAAAAGAACTGATAGCTTACATTCCACAAGCCAGTTCCACATTCTGATACAAGTCATAAAATAGCCACACCTTTAGAATTAACCATTCTGGTCTCAACACCTTCTTCGCTTCCCTCCCTAAGACCAACCCTTCTCCTTCAGTTTGTGACCAAAGCAAGACTGGAACGTCCATTTCTTGGTTTAGGCCAGGATTGTACAGATTGATCTCTCGAATCTAAATTACTCCTGTGTCGTGCATTTGTTTAAGGTTTAGATTCGTTTCTCATCAACACACCCAAATTTACCAAAATCAGCAGAAACAGTTTTTACCCCAAAATACTAGTTGCTAGAGTTCTCCTTTATATAGTTTTCAAATCAGGGTTTGAAATCCAAGTTACCTTGGTAACAAATCATTCAATAATCACCGTTAGATGAAAAACCTGATTCAACCAAGCTAATATCTTTCAACCGTTAGATCGAACTTAGCTTGTTACACACGAATGAAATGTACCCTCATTTAGGTTTATGTAACCGTACCTAAACGTGTACATCATGTTGGTTCACAAATAGTTAACCGAGGTTAGCCATATGATTACTCTCATATCAACCTTATTCATCTTAACCATAACTAGTTCAAATGACTCAAATGAAACTAGTTAAAGAGTTGTTCAATTGCTATATTCTCATGGATTTATACAAGAATACAATTGAAGCAAAATCGGTTTTATTCACTCGAATCAATCATGAACATTATAGCGACGGTTTGCAAAGATTGCATTCCTTATGATTTGAATGTTTAAGTTCATGAACAGACCGATCTGATAAAATAACCATCTTAAGTATGCGTACGGGTATGCGTACTTAAGCAACCGGATTTGAGTTTGTTAAGTTTCCAAACTCAGCAGAAATTCTCGGTTCGAAAACTTTCGCCAGTATGCGTACGGGTACGCATACTTAAGGTGACTAGTTTAGGAGTTTGTAATTCCCAAACTCAGCAGATATTTTCGGTTCGAAACTTCTACCAGTATGCGTACGGGTACGCAAACTTATCTTGTCTCCTTCACCAATTTGGTATACACACATATGCATACACTTGGTTCCCGGTTTATGGATTTATACACTAATGTGCGAACACACTATATATGCTTATATCCAAAGATGGTTACATTATCGACTCTTTACTTCAATCATTGAAACATTCTTCTATAATGACAATAGCCGTTTTCACACACTATTAGCATCAACGCAATTTCTAAGATATTGAAATAATCATTATCGAAACATTTCAAGTCTTACACCAAATGATTGTATCACACAAACCATGTAAGATGTTACTCAGCAATTTTCTCATGATATAAGATGAACTTGGTCGAAGCAAAAGCTTACCAACACATATTTCGAGAAATATGTAAGCGAGATATACTCAGATCGAAATCTCAAATGTGTTTAGAGGAAACTATATCGTAACACGACTTATGTATCAATATATGAGATAGAGTAGAAATAGACTTTCCAAGTGATAGATGAGTTTAAGCCTCCACATACCTTTTTTCGATGAAGTTCCACAAGCTCTCCTTAGTAGTTCTTCATCTTCAAGTGATAAGCATCGTGAAGTATAAGCTCAACTACACAAACTATGTCCTAGTCCGAGACATCTATAAATAGGCTAAAAATCAAGACTTATAGTTTTGATCACTAACATTGACAAACATGCTTGAGATAGCAACGCATGCGAGTTCGACCGAGCAGTGCTCTAACAATCTCCCCCTTTGTCAATTTTAGTGACAAAACTATCAATACATATGGATTACAAAATAAATAAAAATTGTAGCTTCTCATCCAAATGCTTGATCTCCTTGGCATCTTCAACGCGACTCGAAATTTTCGTCACTTCCAAGTACTCCATGATCCTAAAGGTTATAAGTTCAGCATCATAGTTGTTGAAGATCCGTAGCGATAACAATGAGAAAACAAATGCTCTCAATCATTGTTATACAATGTCATAGTATTATTACACAGCATCAAAGTTCAATTGTATCACAACTTTGACAATAATACTATGGTGATATGTATCACTCCCCCTTAGTCAATACTTCATCTCGAAATGAAAACCACTCCCCCTTACATAATGATCCGTAAACCATATGTATTTGTAGTATCACACTACATATTAATTCTCCCCCTTTTTGTCAATAGAAATTGGCAAAGGTACGAAAACTAGTGGGATCCTCATGAAATTTTCATAGAGATACTTCATGACCAAAAGAGAATACCATATCAACTGATTTAGATGCCATCATAAAGCCGAAGCTAAATGCATTCATCAAGGAGTTTATAAAGATACAAGATAACCCCTATAATATTCCACAGCCGCACTCCCCACAAAGATTTGGCAATTAAGCACAAGTTCAAAAGAACTATCCCTCATAAAATGTCATTCCCGAAAGAACAACAAAGGCGACCTTACTTTCACAAGAAAAGAAGGATTTCTTTGGACATAACCAAATCACATGAAAACATGATTTTGAATCCAAAATATTCAATTGAATTATCCACAAAATAATTCATGATTAATCCAATTGAAATGCACAATTAAATTAACCACAAGAAAACCCATGATTAATTCAATAGTAATTACACAACTAAATTAACCACAAAGTTGGTCAATTCAATTGGTCATGCTCGTCAAAAGAGAATCTTATTGAGAAACAACTAAACTGACCATAAGAGAATGATCAATTCAATTGGTCATGCTCAAACATAAGAAAACTTATGGAGCAACACAGCATATGCACAAAAATATGGATCGGAGATCGACTAATACTGCGGAATAGACAAGGATTCATTCTATTTTCCATCATTATTTACACAATGACATACAATAGACTTAATCCTTGTAAACAAAAGTTTTATCCTTTCTTCCATCAAAACAATGACATAAAAGGCTTTAACTTTTTTAATGTCAAAAGTTCATTCTATCTTCTATCAATACTTTCATACCGACATAATAGAGATGACTTTTGAACAAGTATGGGATAGTCACAGGTTCACGGACGTAAACAACATATCCCATAACAATTTTTCAATATATAAAATCATAAAGATTAAAATTGCAAAAATCATCTTCCAAAAACTTAGAATTTAAATAAATAAATCTAAAAACATTAAAGATGAAAATCGTTGGACATAGCTATGTGTACTCACAATAATGGCTATTCCAAACCCTAGTTATTCTTCTAAAAACATAAAAAAGAAGATTTACTAGACATTGAGACCTCTGAGGAATTCTTTATCATCCCCGAACTCCTTGTCGTCAATAGCCATGGGAACATAAGGTTCATGGAGAAAGGAGTCAATTCCAACAAACCTTCTAGGATGATGATGTCGAACCAGGGTCTTCTGAATTTCGAGAGTTCTCATAACAAAAGTATACATTTGTTGAATCTCATTCCTTGCTTCCTTAAACTCTTCAAGAACATCAGAAAACCTCTGAGAATTTGAAGGAACAGCTCTTGGCTTTCTCACATTCCTTTTTTTTGTCTTCAAAGTTGGAGGCAACGGAGATTTTTCTTTTTCTTTCATGATTGATGGCTTAACAATCATATTAACATCTTTTCCATCAGAACACATGATGTTTGGATTCTCCATACGTGTATGGTTTTGTGAGTTGAAATCACAATTTAAACTCAATAGGCAGTCTTAAGATGAAAAGAGTTTCAGAGAAGGAAAAAGGATGTAGGGTCACGGAACCTTAAACATCACAGATTCACGCACACACAATTCACAACCCTAGAGAGTACAATTGTCGAGAATAACCCTCTTTTATTGAATACACAGGGAAGTCTCTTCCAATATCAATTGAAAAAGAACGAATTCCAAATTTGCAAATCAAAGCAAAAAACAAACTAAAAAGAAAAAACTATTGTTTTTCTTAAAGCCTGAGGTGTGCACAATCTTGTCTCTTTTTGATCAGGCACATGAGACAAGATGCACTAAAACAACACATCAAGTTGTGCTGCGGTGAACAACAATTTGTCCGCCATCCCCTCTTTGAAAGGAATTCATAAAATCCTGTCTATCAAATTGTTTAGACCATACTCTTTTCTCTAATGGTCTTGACCTATCTTTGGAAACCAACTTCTTTGAATAGGATAAAGTCTTACATACCTCAGCAGTTTTTTGAACAAGTTTGAGCTTGTTTGGCAGGCGATTTGCTCTTCTTTGAAGTCTCTTGACATGTCTCATCTTGTGTTTGTACTTGAAACACTTTGAAAGTTCATTACCCTTGAGTGAAAAATAAAAACATGTCACTGGATAAGATGATTCAGACACCCGAGATGTGCAGGATGCTAGGCACATAGTGGAACCTGAAAAATCAAACATAGAGTTTCCAACAGAAGGGTTAATTTCTTCTTCCAGATTGGTTGAGTCTTCTTCTGGAAGGGTATCAAGATTGATGTATGTATTTCTACAATTATCAAAATCAATATCTTCACAAAGAAGTGCAACACTTGATTTTTCGTCTTTGTTGGAATCATATTGATTAGACATTTTATCAAGGGTTGCAGCAAGACCTTTGTTTCCAGTGTATTTTCTACGGTTCGGACACTCATTCTCAAAATGGCTAAAACTTTTACACTTAAAGCAATGTGGCATATCCTCATCATCAGCCTCGTCAGCATCCCTGTTTTTAGGAGGAATGCGATTGTGAGGTTTAACTGACGACCTAGGTATGTCTCTGGAGAACCGTTTACTTCTCTTCAATAGAAGATATCTAAACTGTCTTGTGATCATAGAGACTGATTTGTCAAGATCTCTTTGATGAATCAGTCTCATAAAGATCATCCTCAGAGACATAAACACTTTTACTTTTGTCGAGTAATTTAGTGTTCCTTTGTGCTTTGAAGGAAACATCCTTTCCAACTTTGGATGTATGCTCATGATCAAAGATCTTTAGCTTTCCAACCAACGTATTTCTGGAGAGAGCATCAAGGTTATTTCCTTCAACGATGGAATGCTTCTTAGAATCGTATCTAGATGGCAGCGATTTGAGAATTTTGATCACAATGTCCTTTTCAGGAATAATCTTACCCAATGCAAAAGATGCATTAACAATTTCAGACACTTTATGATTTAATTTATCAAATCAATCTTCATCTGCCATACGAAGGTTTTCCCAATCGGAATTAAGGTTTTGAAGCCTAGATTCCTTTTCACTGGTATTTCCTTCGAATACAGTTTTTAATATATGCCAAGCATCTTTAGACCGAGTACATGTAGTCACATGGTGCTGAAGATCTGGGGTAATGGCATGTATGATGACATTCAAACCGTCGGAGTTTTTCTTTGCAACAAGTATCTCGGCAGCATCATATGCACCAATGTTCTTTGGAACGGTTGCATTACCTATTGCCACAACGGGAGCCTCATAGCCATTAATTACATAAACCCATGATTGAAAATCACGCGCTTGAAGAAAGGCACGCATAGAAATTTTCCACCATAAGTAATTTGAGCCATCGAAGACTGGTGGTACGTTTATAGAGATAGCACCTCTGTCCATATCAGATCGCTACAAACACGGACTTGTAAGGTCTTTAATGTGTTTGCCTACTCCGATACCAATTGAAAATGCGTGGGTCTAACAACCACACCCAACAATTCGTTTGGCAATCTGAGAGGACTTACTCCAATATAATTTCTAGAGAATCAACTAGACAATCAGACTCAATCTAGAATAAAGTGTATCAAAGAGTTTAATATCTCTAACTCTTAATTCAATCCACAATCAGCAAATAGAATCTGCGAGCCCGATTGAATATAAGAGGAAGTACTTGAACGGTACCAAAGACCAATGTTCAAGTGTCAATCAATGTAAATCAACAACCCAAGGTTGGATATTCTAATTGATTGATCCTAACGCACAACCTGTGATATTTCAATTATATAACAAAATATAATGCGGAAAAGGAATAACACTGACACCAGATTTTTGTTAACGAGGAAACCGCAAATGCAGAAAAACACCGAAACCTAGTCCAGATTGAACACCACACTGTATTAAGACGCTACAGACACTAGCCTACTACCAATTAACTTTGGACTAGACTGTAGTTGAACCCTAATCAATCGCACACTGATTCAAGGTACAGTTGCGCTCCTTACGTCTCTGATCCCAGCAGGATACTACGCACTTGATTCCCTTAGATGATATCACCCACAACTAAGAGTTGCTACGACCCAAAGTCGAAGACTTTATAAACAAATCTGTCTCACACAGAAATACCCAAGAGTTTTTGTTTCGTCTTTTGATAAATCAAGGAGAACAGGAACCAATTGATAAACTAGACTTATATTCCCGAAGAACAACCTAGTATTATCAATCACCTCACAATAAACTTAATTTACTAGCGAAACAAGTTATTGCGGAATCACAAATGATGAGACGAAGGTTTTTGTGATTACTTTTTTATCTTGCCTGTCGGAGATATAAATCTCAAGCCAATTTTACAATTGCACTCAATCACAATAGAAACAGCAAGATCAGATCACGCAACTACAAAGAGAATAGTTGGGTCTGGCTTTACAATCCTGATGAAGTCTTCAAGTCGTTAACCTACAGGTTCTCGAGAAGAAACCTAAGGTTAAAGGAGAATCAAATCTAGTTTTGCAACTAATAGCATACAGGAGGTGTGGGGATTAGGTTTCCCAGTTGCTAGAGTTCTCCTTTATATAGTTTTCAAATCAGGGTTTGCAATCCAAGTTACCTTGGTAACAAAGCATTCAATAACACCATTAGATGAAAAACCTGATTCAACCAAGCTAATATCTTTCAACCGTTAGATCGAACTTAGCTTGTTACACACAAATGAAATGTACCCTCATTTAGGTTTATGTAACCGTACCTAAACGTGTACATCATGTTGGTTCACAAATAGTTAACCGAGGTTAGCCATATGATTACTCTCATATCAACCTTATTCATCTTAACCATAACTAGTTCAAATGACTCAAATGAAACTAGTTAAAGAGTTGTTCAATTGCTATATTCTCATGGATTTATACAAGAATACAATTGAAGCAAAATCGGTTTTATTCGCTCGAATCAATCATGAACATTATAGCGACGGTTTGCAAAGATTGCATTCCTTATGATTTAAATGTTTAAGTTCATGAACAGACCGATCTGATAAAATAACCATCTTAAGTATGCGTACGGGTATGCGTACTTAAGCAACCGGATTTGAGTTTGTTAAGTTTCCAAACTCAGCAGAAATTTTCGGTTCGAAAACTTTCGCCAGTATGCGTACGGGTACGCATACTTAAGGTGACTAGTTTAGGAGTTTGTAATTCCCAAACTCAGCAGATATTTTCGGTTCGAAACTTCTACCAGTATGCGTACGGGTACGCAAACTTATCTTGTCTCCTTCACCAATTTGGTATACACACATATGCATACACTTGGTTCCCGTTTTATGGATTTATACACTAATGTGCGAACACACTATATATGCTTATATCCAAAGATGGTTACATTATCAACTCTTTACTTCAATCATTGAAACATTCTTCTATAATGACAATAGCCGTTTTCACACACTATTAGCATCAAAGCAATTTCCAAGATATTGAAATAATAATTATCGAAACATTCCAAGTCTTACACCAAATGATTGTATCACACAAACCATGTAATATGTTACTCGGAAATTTTCTCATGATATAAGATGAACTTGGTCGAAGCGAAAGCTTACCAACACATATTTCGAGAAATATGTAAGCGAGATATACTCAGCTCGATATCTCAAATGTGTATAGAGAAAACTATATCGTAACACGACTTATGTCTCAATATAAGAGATAGAGTAGAAATAAAATTTCCAAGTGATAGATGAGTTTAAGTCTCCACATACCTTTTGTCGATGAAGTTCCACAAGATATCCTTAGTAGTTCTTCGTCTTCAACTGATAAGCGTCGTGAAGTCTAAGCTCAATTACACAAACTATGTCCTAGTCCGAGACATCTATAAATAGGCTAGAAATCAAGATTTATAGTTTTGATCACTAACATTGACAAACATGCTTGAGATAGCAACGCATGCGAGTTCGACCGAGCAGTGCTCTAACAGTATCCACTGCAAAGCTATATATATCAATATCACTAGGCGTGCTTAACCAGTTTTGCATTAATTTCAGGCCTCAACAGTCCATGGAGATAAAAAGATCCGAAACAGATCAAGGTTATGCTACCCAGTACTGAAAGATGATTCAAAAGCAACCGAAGAGATGGGAATAGCAAGTATATCGCTTGAAATGTATGATAGAACTTGGAAGAATTGTTCTTCCACCAACCCAACAAGTTAAATTTATGGATATATAGAATTCTCACATACATCATCCAAACACCTTTCAACTTCAGATCTTCCCCCAATACTAACACTCTCCAGTCTACGCTTCTATAATCTTCCTTCAAAAGAGCCTCCATACTGTCAAACGAATCCGTACTTGCCTCAATCATTTCAATGTCTTGTACAATACTTGTTGACTCATTTCAAGCCGAATAAATGGCTTGTACTTATCGAAAAACTTCTCTAAATATTTTTTACACAGTCCCTTAACTCTGTAACCCTTTGCAAATCATTGCACAAAAATTCAAGCATGAAGTTCAATCCAACTTTTTTTCGCGGGGATCAAGAAGTACAACAATAAAAAGAAAAGGGTTCATAAATTCTTATGACCCCCAGTACTTCTTATACTTGTCCTTCATTACATTAGCCATGTAAAATATGAAAAGGTCTTTACTGTTTCTCCAAGTAAACAGTTGTTGATAAATAACACACATTTGCCACAAGATAAAATCTGATGTAACAAATGTGAATGCTAAAAACTTGATAGTAATATCGAAAAATAACTTTTGGAACTTCAAAAAACTTCTAGCATTGCTCCAATCAACAAAAAAGGGAGCATGTACATAATGCTTGGCATTATTACCCTTCCTCATTGTATTGGTTTTACGAATACCATCTTCTGGATCAGAGTCATAATCAGATGAACTAGAAGCATCTGCAACCAAAAGACAATAATTTATTAAAAAACATAACAAGAAGTTGATAATGATTAACTTGAACAATACTTGATAAGTTTAAGAAGCTAATTACATGTCTCACGCTCTACTACAACATACTAATCTTTATTATCAGTAGCCGCAAAATTAGAAATAGAATATGCACTTGAAGCTTTCTCATACTTCTCTACGGCCTCTAGTTCTAGAAAAGTACTGTTCCACCTAGTTTTCACATCTAATAATCAATCCCTTATTACAACTAATATTTTCGTTAACAACACACTTATTAAAAGGCGTTATTATAGACGGAGAAAAAAACATACTTTATCGCAACCTTAAATCTTATAACGGACTCATGGTACTTCTTCAAACCATACTTTAGCATAAGATTAAGGAATGATCCGCGGACCTGACATGTATATTTTTAACATTCATGATAGCATGGTTTCAGTTGTTCACTCTCTCCATCAAACACTCAACATCTACATTGTTTGCGCTTGTATTGTTAAGAGTTACGGTAAACACCCTGTCAAGATCCCAATCTAAAAAACAAGTTGCTAACACCTTTCCTATGTTAACACCTTTGTAACTTGCAATTTGACAAAAATAAATTATCTTCTTATACATGCTCCAGTCATCGTAGATGAAATGGATAGTGATGCACATGTAATTCAGAATTTGAATCGAAGTCCATGTGTAAGTTGTCAAAAATATTCTCTAGTGGTTATCTTTAAAATATTTTGCAGATTATCCTTTTCAGTCCTATAAATATCTAAAATGTCACGAAAACTGTCATTCTAGATGAGACATTAAGTCTAGGTTCAAGGACATTACAAAGGGTCCTAAACCCTTCGCCTTGTACCATTCTAAAACGATGCCCATCCATGAAAACAAACTCGGCTGAAGCTTTACTACAAGCCTCTATAAGACGTAGAAAAGAACTTTTGAGAATCCTCCCCTAGTCTCTTTTTTTTGTAAGCTGAGATTGCGCTGTCCTTTTTGCCTCTTAGCATAATTTATACAAGTTTTAAAATGATTGTTCAGGGTAATAGTCCCATTTTTCTTAGAATCAACAGAATATTGTTTGCGACAATAGTTAAATTTTATAAAAATAATATCTGATATTCTCTTGAAGTGATCCTATACTTTTGCGGGAGCTCTGGTGCTAGCCCTTATATGCTTATCATCTTGTTCATTTTCTTGAGCTTCAGCAGGTGCAACATTAGCCGCAGTTGGTTCAGCAGTCTTTTGTGCAACATTTGTGGTTGCAGGAAGAGGCAATTCACTATCACTAGAAACTTATATCAAGTTTAGCACAAAAATATATAAATCCACTAAAAACAACTATAAGTACAATTATAACGAAAAACTAACAAATGCAGCTCACTGAAAATGATTATATACATACTACAATTGAAGCATGGTTTAATTAATCAAGATCCATAGTTACAACGGTACATTAAATGCAATTCAAAACTTCAGATAAACAAAGCATAAGATAGAAGATGTTGTCTACCTTAAAGCATGAAACAACTTAATAGTCTAAATTAAACTTGATATGTACAAGTACATAAAAATATAAACATCTACATAGTTTATGTACTACCACCACTACCAATAACAATAGCATGAACACCTATACCTACACCATAATAATAAAAATTCCAAATTCCATATTATATCTTTCCATTAATTATCAAGTTCCCTATAAGAAAATATACAGAGAGAGTAAAATTAACAAGTAATCGTGTCACCAATTGTAATATTCTTAGCATATACAGATCAAAATCCTCAATCCTACCCCCAGCTTATTCCGAATGAAATTCTCATCAAAAATTCAACATAGCTTCAGATACTACAATACATTAATCCATCTTATTGATTAACAATTATGAACCTGATCTTCGATGATGTTTAACAATTGTGAAAACTAAAATTCAAACAACTTTTACAAGATCAACATGCATATATCCGATTTAAAATACATAATAATTAACCAAAACACAAAATCAAACAAACAAAACAAAATCAAACTAAACCCCACTAATAAGAGTACCCCTCAATTAATGAAAATCAAAAATTAAATCAAACTAAACCCCATTAATAAGAGTACCTCTCAATTAAAAATCAATCAAAAAATCAAAATCAAACTAAACCACATTAATAATAATACTTGAATAATAAGAAAACAACCATTAATAACAATACCTCAATTAATGAAAATCAATTAACAAACTTTTCCCTTACCTGTAGAAACAGTAGAATTCATTTGATTATCAACCAAAATCAGCAACACTTGGAGATGATGGTGGTGATGTAAGAGTAGAATTGTAGTTAGTAAAGTAGGAAGAAGGTTGAAGATGAGACGGCAATGAAGTCACCTCTTCTGCCGAAGAAAAGAAATATGAGTCGCCTCTTCTAATAGAGAAAATAATAGTTTAGATGGTAGGGGCTTGAGTATTTAGGTAAACTATTTACACATGGGGTCTTAAGGTTTTATTAGCCATTAAACTGTATGATCGGTTGGTTGTGGATGAGGTCGGCAGTACAACTGAGTAGCATCGGAAATGGTCGGTTTTTTAGAACTATTACCATGCGTGGTCATTTGCTATTTCGAGTTCGGTTTATCGTTTTTTTTTTAGTTCGTTTCGGGCAGTTTTGGCGGGTCCATGTACACCCCTAATTGTTACGTCATAATTTCGAAAATAAAAACATAGGCATAAGAGTCCTGGCATAAACTAAGCAAAAGCTCATCTTCAGTGAATTAGAAACTTTTCATTCTCCTTCGATATCCAATGAGAACTCTTATATTACTGGCAGTATGTAAAAGTCCACAAGAATGAGCGCCACAATTCGCCATACAACTATCAAGAAGCATTCCTGCGCCCTTCTAGTCACCTCAGGAGTAGTAAAAGTGTCACAATGACGTATCCAGGAAAGAGGAGTCCTGGTACTGATTGCGGATGACAGATACATTACAATTGTCCAGGATCCATTTAGTGAGGATTAGGGTTCGGATATGTATCCGACCGGTACGGCTACAATATGGTCGGGCCACGTACTTTTAATATGCTGACACATCTTATAAAGTAAAAACAGAATTCCAAAACAAATTTATGGTCGGGATCCCTGAACAAAATAGTTTGACAAACTATTTTAACAAACCCTATAACGCATTTTCTATATCTAACGGTTCACGACATTGTTTATGTGGGAGCGTAATTAATTTTATTTTGTGTTTGGATTAATGGAGCAATTAGGGATAATATTTGGAACGAAAACCCAATCAAAAATGACTTTCTCTCTTCTTTTCTAATGATAAAATTTTGCTTTTCTAAAAATCTATGGAAACAATGGTTCATATTAAATTATCAATTCAAAACTCAACCTATGAATGTCTCTGTTTATTACACGTAGAAATTCAATCATCCAATCAATCAAGTTTTTTATACTCATCGTTCTACAATAATAATTTTGTATTGATTGGTTGTTGGAGTACTACAATTGAAGTCATTTGTAAATCAAGTATATATAATACTCTTCGTTTTCATTCCTTTGTTCAATTTCCTTGATTTTTGTCTTCGTTGTATTGCACTTACGAGTTATCCTTCATATTCTCAAATTAAGCATGGTAAAATTCTTAACATATTTCACATCCGTAAAAAATGAAATCGCGAATGAAATTTAATAAGGATCATAGTTAATCACGTAAATATCAAAACATAAAAGCACACTAAAAAAAATGTTGCGGGAAATTTTTCCTTGAATTTCCTCCTCCATTATTTCCTAGAAGCTCTTTCCTTTCGGGATAGATACTAATACCAAACAGAGAATGACGTTAGTTGGGTGCCATGTCACTTGAAATTATTAACCATTGGATGGCTAACATCTTATGGTTAGAAATTTTGTTAACATGGTTTGTCAAAGCATTTTGTTCACATATCCCGACCGACAATTTCATTACCTAACATTTTTTTCTATTTGTTAACTTCCTATTTTTTCTCAAAAATAAAGCATTTAACGAAGGGATATTCAGCTAACATTTATTTTTGAAAAGGAAAAATTCACGAAAATAGAAAAGGAAAAACAATTCAAATAATTCAAAACGTGTTTGAATTAAAACTTTATTTTTTTTAGTCCTTATCAGGTTGCATAGATTTTTTACAACTACCGGTCGTCGGAAGTAATTAATTTCACCCACGATTTTCATTTCTTCGACAATAATGATTATGGAGAAGTTTATACTAATTTGCACTAGGTGCCCGAAAGAATGAGTCGAGTGTGAACTAGTAGGGTTTTTTCATGAAGATGAAAATTTCATGCCCATAACTAAACTGGATTTACTCATGAAGATGAAAATTTCATGCCCATAACTAAACTGGATTTACTAGAATCTCCTCGTTTGTCTTTCTATGTTCCGGAACAATTCCATAAGGGACATTCTAATAAATTAAAAGCAGTAACTATAAGTTGTTTAAGGAAATGAACAGATTGGGAGTTTGGAAAAAGCAGGGTCCGCTTTTGATTTGTCTTTGTGTTTGTGCCGTTTTTTTGACGGTTTTTTTGATGGTCTGCTCAGAATTTTCGTTTTACTAAAACTTCTTTTTTCCTATTAAATCTCCATTTTTCTCTTAAAACATTTTTTACCCATATATAATATTTATCTCATTTGGTCGAAATAAATTCAAAAAAAATGACAAACAAAAACAAAGTTTCCGTTTGGCACTTCTTATAGGGAAACTGAGTTTCCGCGTGATTAAGCTAAGAGATGCCCCTCACCCACGATGAAGTACACCTTCACTGCATTTAGCTTGGTTTCGGTTTAGCTATTACTAAGCGAAATGCCGCACCATTATACTTGGCGTAAGTGGAATGGTACGGGGTGGATTCCAAACTTATATCCTTAAGCAACAAAGATGTTTCCTAATTGGTCAAGTGCAATTTTGATTTTCTTCTTCTTTTGTTGATGCAATGCAACAGGTCATGTGCTATTTGAATCCAATGATATACAACAGGGTGCTATTTGACTCCAATATTATTAAAGAAACCTATTATAGGGCTCCTAGAAAAAGGTTTTGAGGGTTCCTAAGAATTCTAGTGTCCTAAAAGATGATAAAGGGGGACCTAAATCATATTCAAAAATACCAAAATATCCTCCCCTTAAATACCTAAATCTAAACCAAAATCAATTTCTCTTCTCTAACTCTCCATCTCCTCCATCTTCTCTCCATCGCCTCTGCATCTCCTCCATCGCAAATTTTTCGATTAATCGTCGATTCTCAATAATATTCATCGTCGGTAAAAACTTTTATAAAGATTATGGGACGGACAAACGATCCTAAGAGAAGCAAGAGGCCAAAATCAGTGAATGAAGCACATGCAACACCAAGTGAGGAATTAGATGAAGATGAAGAATTGAACAATGAAAGATCTCAAACACCCGCAATGACTTCAATAAGGTAAGAATAAATAGAATCGATATAATCGACCAATTTAGGTTTTAAAAAAAAAAAACAGTTTCAGAACTGTCTACGGTTTGGAGTTCTTAATTTCCAATCCGTAGACACTGCATACAGTTTGAAAAATTCAAACTTTCAAACCTTAGGTTTAACTGCATCTGCGTCCGTTTTGATTTTCAAACCTTATGTTAATCCGTAAGCGAAAAAATGAAAACCTAGATTCCCATCCGTAGGGTGTAATTTCCAAACCGTAGAGGCATCTGAGTTTGCATACGGTTTGGCTTTCAAATCGTAGTTGTGAAACCTAGATTCCCATCCGTAAGTTTTTTATTCCAAATCGTAGGTTTAACTGGGTTTGTGTACGGTTTCGTTTTTAAATCGTAGGTGGAAATTTTTTCCTTGCCGTAGGTTGCTAGATCCAAACCATAGGTTGGACTGAGTTCGGATACGGTTTGATTTTCAAACCGTATCTTTGATTGTGTTTGCATACGGTTTGAAAATAGGTTAACTAATTTCCAGACCGTATGTTGGTTTCCAAACCATAAGTTCACCTGAGTTTTCAGCTTTGTTTACTTCATTGTATGTATTAAACATAGTTGTTGACATTTTTAGGAATCAACAACCAAAGGGAAAGAAGAACAGAATGCAAGAAGTTACACCATCTCATGAACGGACTCTAACGCCTCGTAACAAGATTGCATTGGGTGCTCAACAAAGGAACAAAGATATCGTCATTGGTGGACCAAGAGAAGAAGTGACTGAACGTGCACTTGCGGTTGCTCAACAAAGCAATCCTGAAATTAAAGAACATGGTGATCTTCCACCTACAAATTAAGTTGATCTTCCTCCTAAAAATGAAGGTGATCTTCCACCTACAAATGATGACGAAGGCAAAGGAAAGAAGAAGTATAAAGCTCCACCTCCAGCAAAAGAAGTGATCGAGGCTATGGTGTTAATGCCGCCCAAGGTGGACATAAGTGTTCAGGGTTTGCCTAGAGATGGGGGTGAAGTCTTATTTAGTTATGAAACTTCATGGGATGCAAGAGTTTGTGCAGCAGAGGTAAAGATCTCTGGAACAACCGTCTTCTTGGGGCCTTAGACCTCACTTCACTGTCTCGACTTGGTCCGCCTTCTTCCATTTAATTTAATTTACGTTTGTTTGTAGCCTTACCTTCTCCTTTAGTGCCCTCCTCCTTATACAAGGCGTTCAAGCGCTCAAAACCCGAAAGATCTCATTGGATTGAAGCCGGTAATTGTGGACCTTTTTCATGTATTCTCTTGGATTCTACCCTCCGTTCTTTCTTTGTTTGTTGAGATGGAGGCCTACCCTTTCCCGTCCCCTTGGCTGGTTCAAGAATATCGTTTGACGTGTGGGGGCGGTTGAATTTCCGCAACTCATACAACCAAAGTTATCTTTTAGTCGGATCCAATGAAGCATACTTGTCAAATAGTTCTTTGTGCGCCTCGGTGTCACAAAACACTTATCCAAAACCTTCATTAGGTAACAAATCATCGATGCTAAGTTGTCTCCAGAAAGGATCGATGTCTTGGATTGGGATAACCTTTGGTGAGTACTTAGCTATAATATGATTGCATGGAAGGCCCAATGACGACATGTTGGGACAAATACATTCCCTTATAATAAATTTCTTCAAAGCGTCCACTTCCTTCATAATCTTCTTAATCGCCCAATGCGATACATAAAGATTAATTCCTCGGAGCCAAGAGTTATCCAAATAAAGAGTTGTTTTGAGGTAAAAATTGATTCTGCTGGAAATGGTAAATTTGGGTGTGTCGCCAAGAAACGAATCTAAACCCTAAACAAATGCACTGCACGGGAGTACTTTAGATTCGAGAGATCAATCTGTACAATTCTGTCCTAAACCAAGATATGGTCGTTCTAGTCTTACTTCGGTCACAAAATTAAGGAGAAGGGTTGATCTTAAGGAGGGAAGCGAAGAAAGTATTGAGATCGGAATGGTTAACTCTGAAGGTGTGGCTATTTTATGACTTGTATCAGAATATGGAACTGGCTTGTGGAATGTAAGTTATCAGCTCTTTGGTGTTTACTTATGGATACTGTGTTGATAACCAAAACTGTTGTTGTTGGTCAAATTAGGTCGAAACCTATTCATATCAACCATAGTTGCACGCACCTTGATCTCATAGGAAGTGGGAGTAGTTGAGTGATGAAGAAGTGGGGTCGTGTAAAAATGTAGAAAACCACGTCTTACTATGAGGGAAGACGAGTTAGTTTACACCCACTACTTCTCTTCTTCCACTAACTGTCCGCCTTTCCTTAGACTTTTTCATAATGGGCATGTTGCACGCCGCACACTGTAAACCGCCAAACCAATACCCTGATGAACATCCCCAAGTTTGTGACATGTTTGATATCTCGAGTATTGTATAAAAAATATGTAGAAAGTTGCTGAGTGGGTCTTGCCTAATTATTCTGACCAATCACGCGCAAGCTAGGTGGCGGGTAGTCATGTGTGACGAGCCAAGTCATGATACTTTCCGCAAAGAAGAGCATGTGACGCCATTAGGTTAAATAACTAAGTTATTTGTGAAGCCGATACTCATAAAATATCGAATGTATTCGATGCATGTAAAACATCGCTTTTAAGCAAGCAGCTCAAAATAATCGATGCATGTGAAGCATCGTTATATTGAGCCTGTCTTAGTTGGTCGCAGAACCTAGTGTCTTAAAAAAAGCATGACCGACCACTTTCAGGAAGTTGCTAGGAACTATTTATGCATGCCAAAGGTAGGTAGGTCGGTCCTTGTAGGAGAGTGATGGATGGTAGCTATTTTGACATCCTATTGGTCGGTCCAAGTTAAATCTAGATCGGTTAAATTGGCTAGCCAAATTGGATGGCTGAGATGATTTGCGGCAGTTATTGGTTGCCGCTAATTTATTTAAGACTCCTATAAGAAGCGCGGTCAGCCACCTTTGGGCGATCGTTTAGGAGCCATATGGGCAGGCCGCGGCGTGGCCAATTGTTCCTTATGGAAGGGAGGTGGCCGGTGATCATGGCCACATGTTGTTTGATGCCTACAATAGGAGTTAGGCTGGCCGATTCGACTGGCGAAGTTGGGCGGCCGAGATGATTTGCGGCAGTTAATGGTTGCTGTTGATTCAATTTAGGTTTTAAAAGTTGTGTGGCCAACCCATTTTGGGCCAACGGTTTTTGGTGTTGGCGGCATGTTATAGACTATTCGACCGTCCAGTTCTATATTCGGGCCACCAGTGCGCATATCCACGTCTTGTCCGTCGATCGGAATTGACTCTAGGCCGGTAAATTCGGCTGGCGAAGTTGGACGGCCGAGATCGTTTTGCGGAAGCAATGTAATGCTGCTTAACAGAAATTAGGGTTTCGCAAGTCGTGCGGCCATCTAACTTTGAGCAATCGGTTAGTGGCTCTGTTGGCGAGTTGGAAGGGATTCAATTGGTCGAAGTATTAGTGGGCCCACCAGTGTGCCTGATGATGCTTGTCCGGTCGCGTTAGGGAGTGGCTAAGCTTGATAAGTCATCCGGCCAAAACGTACGGCCACAATTATTTTAAGACTTACATGAGCGGCCTATATTAAATTCCTTTAGGAATTTAGGCGTGTCGACCAACCAACTTCCAACTTTATTAAAAGTGTGTGTGGCGCATTTAAAGCGATCTGATTGGTCGATGGAAAAGGGGGGCGGCAAGCGGCAACATGGAGTGTGGCCGACCGGCCACGGGTGACGCCTGCTGGAGCAGATTGGTCGGCCAATTGGTGTGGCCACGCCTCTCTTTGTTGCTGCTTTTACTTTCCGTAGTTCCTATTTAATTCTTTGTTTTCTGCTTTTTAGTAGAATCTTGCTCCTACTAGCTCCATGATGGATTAATTTCCTAGCTTGCCTAGGTTTAGTTTCCACCAATAGGGTTCGAGATATTGCGCAAGGGGAAAAAATCCTAATTTTTGCAAATTAATTAGGTTAAAATTTGAATTTTGCGAGCTGTCACAAAATTGGTCAAATTTGGTGAATTTTGTATGTTGACACAAAATTCTTAATTTTATTCTCAGAGAGCAGTCAGCGTCTCTTCTGACTGAGTACTTTCACGCAGACCTTAATCTTGATACTTCGGGAAATTCATGCTACTCAGCTGCGAGTGAACACTAATTGTCATATCATATCAATATTAATAGTTCAGCCTGGGTACATAGCATAGCAAAAATACTCAATAATCCATACATTAATGAATAATGCAGGCGAGAGGTTAAAATTTATAGAATATTTGGGATTTTTGCTACATGCACCATTCTAGATAAATTTCATATAAATATACTGAATTGCTCAACGTGTGTAAGTAAAGAGGCATGGGCACTCATCACTTTTAAGTGGCTCCGTCTCTTTGCAGAATGACGGCACATTAAATACATGGTTTTACAAGTTTAGCCTGAACCGAAAAACACCATCAACATTAAGTCCCCTGCTTAGTACGTAACAGTGACATTATTGCGGGGTAAGCAATAGATGGTGACAAATAAAGATAAAACTGATGAGGCGAGGCAGACAAATGTTACCAGGATAGAGGCCGGCTCGGTCTTTGAGAAATACACGTTTAATGAAGTATCCAAGCACGCGGTGATCGTCCTCCTATCATACGTCAATTATCTCCAGGTAGATAAGCATCTAATCAGTTGATATCTCGCATCTAAAGCCTTTATACACGGTACGTAGAGAGTCCTTTCTTTTCCCGGGTCTTACCAATTTGCGGAATATAAAAGGGAGCACTTGAGTCTTTCTTTTCATACCGATCATCACATAGTTGCGCTCATCTTCTTTTTAGGTGTTGTTTCATATTCTCTTGTAGTTTTTTTTTACTACGTCGATTGTTGATATAACCGCAACGCCTTTCTGCAGTATTTGATGGGAACACCTGGTGATGATTATTCTTTTGATTCTCCGGAAAAGAGTTTTGAAGTCGACAAACCCAGGGTTACCGTATTCAAGGAGGTATTAGCTAAAATAGATCCTTCGTTTCGTGAAGCTGGTCGTGCTTTACAGGGTATGCCTCTCGCACATTTGCGTTTCGTTCGAGAGCGTGTTCAAGCTTTCCTGGCTTCGGTTAGCATAGAAGAAAAGTGGAGGCGAGATAAAGTGTCCCAACCAACGAGTGCCAGGGCCGAAAGATTCACGGCTCGGCTAAAACGACGAAGGATTGAGCATAAGCAGCCTTCAGGTGGGGATAAGCATGATTACCCTATCCATAACAGCGTCATAATTCTCGATTCTGACGTGGACGAACCAGAACATCTTCAAAATCTTCAAAAGGTTGTTGGGGCAGTTTTTGAAAAGGATGTCGGGGCAGAAGAGCATATAGTACCGGCCTCTGGATGAGATGTTAAAGTGGCTTCCGAAGTGGATGTTGGTGGAGCTTCCAAGGGAGATGTTGAAGCGGCTTCTGGAGAGGATGTTGAGGCCGCTTCTGGAGAGGATGTAGGAGCGGCTTATGAAGGAGATATCGAAGCAACTTCCAAAGAGAACTCCAGTGAAGGCGTCGTTGATCCTTGTTTTGATGCTGATATTATATTTCCCACTTTGTTATTTCCTTTTATAGATGAGTATCTTTTTTGTAGCTTGCGGATGCTCCTTTGTCATTTAGTAGTTTTCTGTTTCATGCGGCTGGAGCCAGGGATTCATCAAATATAATCTTTCATTCGTGTTGCGTTGATGGTTTTATGCTTCCAGTTTAATGAATGAATAAAACCTCCCGACTAAGAAATCCAAATCCTTAGAAAATTTTGCAATATCTTGTAGCATTCTTCTGTAGGGTTACGGTAGAGCCACGCTTAGTACCTTGATCGCAAAATCTGGGTCCTTCCCATTCTTCTGTTTGATAATCCCCAGTGCAGACTACATGCTTCTTGAATATTTTTGGCGTGCCGACTAGGTATGTAGAAGCATGGGCGCGTTACCACAAACTAAGAAATCCAAAAGCCAGGTATGTAGAAGCATGGACGCATTGCTTTTCAAGTGAGGAGGCTTCATCTCCAATTAATGGCGCGTGTAATGTGATTCGACGTGCCGTTTCTAAAGAAGTAGTTGCAACCCGGGAATGTCACGTGCGCTAACTTCAAATTCGCTGCTTCTTGGTTCCGTGAAGGGGATTCTCAAAATCCGGAAAACAGGAAATGATGCTTTGATTAACTGATAAATTGAAACCCTAATTATGAATGCAAGCAGTGCAATCATTTTGGAGGAATTGAAAATATTGCATGAAAAGGGGAAATTGCTAAAGGAAATACTAAAAGGAATTTCGGATGAAAAGGCGACACGACATCTTAGGTATTGAAGGGTTTGAGCCACCGGTCATGTATTACTACGCCTTCTAGCTTGTCAACATTGATGAGCTTGCAGTAACCTCCCAAAATAACTTCTGCCACTAGGTATGGCTCATCTTTCCCTTCTGCGGAGTCGGATGGAGCAGACTGAGCAGCAACTCTCACTACCATATATCCAATTTGAAACGCGTTTGGGCGTTGCACAGCTACTTGATTCTTAGGTTCGTTATCTGAGACAACTTCTAAACTTTTGATAAAATATTTGAAAGGTCCAACATCCCATTCACATCTCCTAGTGACAGCCGGGTTGATGATCGGATCGAGTCCCCAGGCCTTGATGAAAGGAGGAGTGACTGGTTGTAGAAGGGGTTTTTCGATAAGACTTACTTGTGTTCGAATCCGCGAACGAACATCGCCGGGATCTCTCCAGGTAGTTGCGTCACATTGGCGAGCTGTTGATACGGCAACAAATAATCTTCAGGGTTGGATGGCTTGTTGGGAATCCTTTCAGGTATAAACACTGGAAAGGGACATACTCCTAGATTTTCTTTGTTGTTATGCACCCACGAGCGCCCCAGAACCATATTATAATTTAGGCATTCTTTAAAAATATGAAATTTGCCATGTGTTAGAGCATCTCCTACCTTGATTTCGAGATTAATGTACCCGTAAGCATTTTTCTATTCTCCTTCTGGGTTTTTGATCATAGTTGGGAAGTGAATATCTTTCTGCTTTAAAATTCTTGCGGCTCTCAGAGTCTTAAAGATAACAATGTTGAAGTCACAGTCCGCGTCAATCAGCGTGTTATCGAACTCGACACCCTTTAGGTAGGCAGTGGTCAGCATTCCCCAGTTGGATTTACCATCAGTGTCTTCTAAGAGAGGTTGGGATTTGGGAGTGGCTTCTCCGACTGAAAACAGCCGCTTGCCTGGAACAACACGATTGAAAGCTGCAAATATGTCCTGACGCTGCGCCTTGGAGAAATAGAGAATTTCACATACACGTTCCATCATGGATTGCACGGTTTTGTGGGCAGAGTCCCCAGAAAGCATGCAACTTTTGACTGGAAGATAGTCTCTGTGAACTCCCTCAGTGCCTAGTTGAACTTCTCCCGCATCTAACTTTTCTTTGAAAATGCGCTTCAATTTGTTGCATTCATTGGTTGGATGATTGAAGAACCTGTGGTAACGACAATATTTGGTATTTTTCCATTTCTTCCTCAGTTGGTAGGTGCCTGATAGGAGGTAGTTTGATGGCATCATCTTGTATCAATGCTTCCAGGAGTTCAATTACTTCCTCGATCGGGAACGGGAAGTTTGGAGCAGCCACTCCAGTTTCTTGTTGTCGCGCAGTAGTCTTAGCCGCGGCCTTCCGGGGTGAAGCCGTCTGATGCGCTGGTGCCGCACGTTTGGGTTGTTGTTCGACTGCTGGAGCTTTTCTATTTCCTCCTTCACCCACTACACTTACAGAGGGTCTAGTATTATATTATTTGTTGATGAGACGTCTGTTTCCTCGAGTTTGGCGTGCATATTCATTTCTGGCAGGTCTGGTCCTTTCCAACAATGTCGATGTTGTTGTGGCCGAACGCTTAACAGCTTCATGAAGTTCAGAAAATGTTTGGAAACGCAGGTTCTCCAGTAAAGCGCGATATATGGGCACCATACCATTAATGCATGACTCCACAAACTGGTGTTCAGTTATATTTGGATCATGACAATTCAGTGCCTGAATTCTGAATCTCTTAACAAAATTATTTGGATGTTCATTGTTTCGTTGAAACATTCTTCCCAAGTCTGAAAAAGTGATTTTCTCAGACACGAAGAAATATTTCTTGTAGAAAGCTGCAACCATCTCACACCAGTTGGATATGTTGTTTGGCGCAATGTTGTTGTACCAGGTGTACGCCCTTCCAGTAAGAGACTTTAAAAACTCTTTCAGGCGGAGGACATGGTTATATTCGTGTTCTCCTAAGGATTCCAGAAAATGAGAGATGTGTTCACGAGCATTACCGGTCCCGTCATAAAGGGAAAATTGAGGAGAAGAGTATCCTCTCGGAAGAGAAACTCTTTGCACGTCAGGAGGATAAGGAGGTTGGTGCTGGTGCATGTCCGTCGGGTTTTCTTTTCCTCGATTTTGGAGAAGTCGTTTCAGATCCTCACGTTTGACGAAATTGGATTGTTGATTTCTTTCTAATGGGAATTCAGGAGCAACGCGAGCCTCTTCATCTATAAAGGCGTGTCCTGCTGAAGTGCTTGCGCCGGGGGTGCTAAAAGTGCTCCTTGTCGGCTCCACTTAGGATTGGCGTGACTCTTGCGGTAGCCGCTCCGTTAGTGTCTTGAGGAAAGTAAGTACCTCTTTCTGAGTTGTAGACATGTCTGTATGAGCTTTAGCGAGAACTTCTTGCCTTTCCATCAAATCAACAATGGTAATAGGGGGTTGACTTCCTCTGGCCCATCCAGTCTTTCGTCCTGATGGAGAAGTGGTAGTAGCTCTGGTAACAATTGGGGGTGTTACACTCGAAGAAACATTGGGAAAGGAGGCAACGGCTCTGGCTCTGGTGATAGGAGGTGTCACACCTGAGGGAATGCTTCCTGCACCGCTGGTGTTGGTGGTAGAGGATGTAGTGCCACGAGATGCGTTGATCGTGTTGGTAGGCAGTACATTGGTGTCACTGGCAGGAATGTTGACACCAGGGGTGTCGGCGCCAGTTAGATCGGGATTTATTGTTGATCCATATCTAAGATCCACCATCTTGGAATTGGGAAGATTTAAATGAAAATCGAGAAGTTAACTTCGCAACCGAGAGATTAATCTCCCGCTGTGGTCGCCAGTTGTTTTGGGGTAAAAACTGATTCTGTTGGAAATGGTAAATTTGGGTGTGCCGCCAATAAACGAATCTAAACCCTAAACAAATGCACTGGGAGTACTTTAGATTCGAGAGATCAATCTGAACAATTCTGGCTTAAACCAAGAAATGGTCGTTCCAGTCTTGCTTCAGTCACAAAATGAAGGAGAAGGGTTGATCTTAGGGAGGGAAGCGAAGAAGGTGTTGAGATCAAAATGGTTAACTCTGAAGGTGTGGCTATTTTATGACTTGTATCAGCCTATGGAACTGGTTTGCGGAATATAAGCTATTAGTTCTTTGGTGTTTACTTCTGGATACTGTGTTGATAACCAAAATTGTTGTTGTTGGTCAAAATAGGTCGAAACCTATTTATATCAGTCATAGTTGCACGCACCCTGATCTCATAGGAAGTGGGAGTAGTTGAGTGATGGAGAAGTGGGGTCGTGTGAAAATATAGAAAACCATGTCTTACTATGAGGGAAGACGAGTCAGTTTACACCCACTACTTCTCTGCTGCCAATAACTGTCCGCCTTTCCTGACACTTTCGCATGATGGGCGTGTTGCACGCCGCACACTGTAAACCGCCAGACCAATACCCTGATGAACATCCCCCAGTTTGTGACATGTTTGATGTCTCGAGTATTTTATAGAAAATATGTATCAAGTTGCTGAGTGGGTCTTGCCTAATTATTCTGACCAATCATGCGCAAGCTAGGTGGCGGGTAGTCATGTGTGATGAGCCAAGTCATGAGATTTGCCGCAAAGAATAGCATGTGGCACCATTAGGTTAAATAACTAAGTTATTTGTGAAGCCGATACTCATAAAATATCGAATGTATTCGATGCATGTAAAGCATCGCTTTTAAGCAAGAAGCTCAAAATAATCGATGCATGTGAAGCATCGTTATATTGAGCCTGTCTTGGTTGATCGCGGAACCTAGTATCTTAAAAGAGCATGACCTTCCACTTTCAGGAAGTTGTTGGGAACTATTTATGCATGCCAAATATAGGCCGGTCGGTCCCTATAGGAGAGTGATGGATGGTAGCCATTTTGACATCCTATTGGTCGGTCCAAGTTAAATCTAGACCGGTTAAATTGGCTAGCCAAATTGGATGTCTGAGATGATTTGCGGCAGTTATTGGTTTCCGCTAATTTATTTAAGACTCCTATAAGAAACGCGGTCAGCCATCTTTGGGCGATCGTTTAGGAGCCATATCGGCAGGCCGCGACGTGGCTGATTGTTCCTTATGGAAGGGAGGTGGCCGGTGATCATGGTCGCATGTTGTTGGCTGCCTAAAGTAGGAGTTAGGCAGGCCGATTCGACTGGCGAAGTTAGGCGTCCGATATGCTTTGCGGCAGTTAATGGTTGTCGTTGATTTAATTTATGTTTTAAAAGCCGTGTGGCAAACCCATTTTGGGCCAACGGTTTTTGGTATTGGCGGCATGCTATAGACTATGCGACCGGCCAGTGCTATAGTCGGGCCACCAATGTGTGTATCCAGGCCTTGTCCGTCAATTGGAATTGAATCTAGGACGGTCAATTTGGCTGGCGAAGTTGGACGACCGAGATAGTATTGCAGCAGCAATGTAATGCTACTTAACAGAAATTAGGGTTTCACAAGTCGAACGGCCATTTAACTTTGAGCAATCAGTTAGTGGCTATGTTGGCGAGTTGGAAGGGCTTCGATTGATCGAAGTATTAGTGGGACCACCAATGTGCCTGATTATGCTTATCCGGTCGAGTTACGGAACGACTAAGTTTGATAAATCGGCCGGCCAAAACGTACTGCCGTGATTATTTTAAGACTGACATGGGAAGCCTATATTAAATTCCTTAAGGAATTTAGGCGTGTCGACCAACTAACTTCCAACTTTATTAAAAGTGTGTGTGGCGCATTTAAAGCGATATGATTGGTTGATAGGAAAGGGGGCCGGCAAGCGGAAACATGGAATGTGGCCGACTGATCGCTGTCGTATGCGTCAAAAATAAATTACACTTTCTCACAACTCAAAATAAATAATATAGCAAGGGTAAGAAAGGATCGTTCCTACAGAGAGGATCTAAGTTGTCAAGTTGTTTCGGTTTCTTATATAAACAAGGGGGGATTTCTAATTTTTATGTAAAGGAAAATAAACTAAAAACAAATAATAAAATAAACAAGCAAATCAATAAGATGAAGATATTGGTCAAGGATTAGTTTTCATTCACAACCATGAATTTTTAATAATAACTAGAATTGATTTTTAATCTCAACTTTTATCAAAAGTCTTAGGATACCTTGATCGCAAGAATATCCCGCTAATTTCCTCTTGTCATCAACAAACACATTAAAAGATGCGAAAGTGAATTCTTCCTAGAAAGCAACCTAAAGTGTAAAAGCACAATTAAGTTTAACTCCCTAAGAGCACTAAGTTCTATGAAATAAGACTAATCAATGCAAACGAACGTGTAAAAGCACTAATCCGTTTTAACAAAGGTTATGATCCACATGTGACTACTAGGATGTATCACTACAAGCAATAATCACAATCATGCTACGTGTATTCAAGGTGTATCACATTTACGTATAATAAACCCTAAACTAGCAATAGATATGATTACGAGTTCTACCAATTTGCAACTTGACAAAACTAAAAATCAATCATATATGGCGATATTTCTAGCGAATCATAATCGACAAAACATGGAGACAAAACTAATTTATTGAATGAAAACCCATATTTGGAAATCCAACTTATTCCTTAACCAATAATAAAATCTAGGTACTCATGGCATAGGAGTTCATCACAAGAAGAAAAAGAAAACTCATGTTTCTAACCCTAGGCTAAAAGTAGAAGAAGAAGATAATAATATGGAGATATCTAGGTTTAGAGAAAGACTTTTATATTTATATGCTTCTCCCAATCCAAAAGGATACTCTTTCCAATATTAGGTCTTCTCAAAACCCATCTCCAAGTGGTCCACTAGGCCCATGTATGAGAAATATGTCTCTGGAATTTTGGGTCCAAAACTGGTCGTCGGGGTTGATGACGTCATCACCGGAATTGCTGACGTCATCGCCGGAATCTGGCCGGAATTCGCACCACTGGTCACCTGAGAACTGCCGCCGGCAAGCTGAGTCAAACTGACGGTCTTCTCAAGTCTCTGTTATCTTTGACGGTCTTCATAACGGCGTCGTCATCTTTGGATCACTGAGTCATATGAGCTGGATCGTTGAGTCAACTCGCCGTACTCCGATTCCGGCAGAGTCTCCCCTGTTTCTGCTCAGTTCCCGGCCAATTTCAGGCCATTCAAATCCCTGCATTCCTAACATACATCTACTCATTCCACATCAACATCATCACAGCAGCCTGCAATTCCACTTCTTGGTTCAACTGCAACCAAACTCAATCCACTCCAGCAGCTGCATTTCACCACCATAACACACTTAACATCCTTCCAAAACTTGCTCCTCTTCTTCCCTTACTGCCATCACCAGCTTTGTCTCGACCTCGAACACACTCATTCATCACCAGCTCCATTAGCAGCAATTACAGAAGCAATTTGAATCCAGAATCTCTTCATAGACCTTCACACATAGCTATTGTACCCATGGAAACAACATTAATCTTCAATCGGCTACTTGATGATGTTTGCAGCCTGGTCTTGGCCAAATCCGAGCCACTGCCAACACCATGTCCATCAAATTCCGTCTGTATTCACCGTCTTCAAACCATTACGGCAGCAACAACTGTTCTCCTTCAGTTTCATGTATCTGGCAGCCATCCTGCAACCCGCTAACATTTTACAGCAACAACAACTTCTTGCTTCCCTGAATCTCCAGTGTTGTAGATTAAACCATTACCACTTCAACTGCAATCTCATTTCCTTCAGCTCCATCTCTGCCTAGGATTAATTCATAGCAGCACACATACATTCTAACTTCCAAGACCACCTGATGCTTAGAACAACGACAACTCATTAGTCGGAAACAGTGAACTTGTAACTGCACTTCGTGTAATCAGCTATGTAAGCCAATTCCATAACCTGAGCACCAGTACCACTTCACCTCGATCCATTCTGTCACAACACATAATCCAGTATCACCATTTCTTCAAGCCATCAACATAAGCTTCAGCGCATATTTTTTCCTTGACTGCAATCCACCGTCTCCATTGTAGCTTCTCTGCAACACAACTTCACAGCAGCAACCTTCACCTGCACCTGAATTCATTCACAAGACCCATTCAATCTCAGACCTCAACCAATGCCATCTTTCAGCCACCACCACTTGAATTACGGCTGCGATATAACTTCCCCTGGCAGCAACCAACAGTAACATCACTCTTCTCTATTTTCACAAACCCTTGTAACTCAGCCAATCACAGCTACAGCTTCTTCTTCCACAACATAACGACTTTACCCTTCTTCATCTCAGTGTCCAAATTCGATTCACAGAAAACCCATCTTCCTAAACCGACAGAAAACCCAAATTCTTCATTTATCATGAACCTAGAACACCAATTCGAACTCAATCACCGCAGAAACCCATCTCATAATTCGTACCCAGTTCAACAGTTTTTCAGTCATCCTTGAATCTACTCCGTTCATCCTCTGTTACAGCCATAAACCCATGATAATCATCTTCTCGGATTTTCAATAATCAACAGCATTACATTCTTCCCATCAACTCCACACATCACTGATTTCAACTGAAACAATTTGTGTTCTTCCCTGTATCTTGTCAAAGCTCAGAACCCTAAATCAATTGATTCTTCTCTGGAACCCTAATTTCACATTTCATCTCACCTTCAATCAATGACACAATTCATTAAAGTAACAATTAGCCAAATCCCCTTTCTCCAATCTCGTTTCCTCCCTGATTCGCAGATTCACTTTCTCTGATTCCTTACTCCACTTCTTCAAGCAGCCGACAACAGAGGAGAAGAAGAAAATGGGGTAAAATGAATTCTAATTTTCCTCTCTCAACCTAAATGTGGTCTGTATAAGTGGAACGGGTATTTACACCCCAGTAACAAGAACATGCTGCGAAGGTGAGGTGCCCCTTAGCCTTAGCTCGGCTCCGTATAGATCGCCTGTGAATTGTCCTTTGCGCTCCAAAGGAACGTTTTCTCTTTCTTTGCTCATAATGACTCCATTACACCTGATAAACTCAAAACAAACGTAAAATACACAATTCACACGAAAAATAGCAAAGAAAGCATAATCAATAGATAATAAATCTAGGTGTTTATGACCCCTATCACCGACCATCCACGGGTGGCGCCTGCTGGAGCAGATCGGTCGGCCAAATGGCGTGGCCACGCCTCCCTTTGTTGTTGCTTTTACTTGCCGCAGTTCCTCTTTATTTCTTTGTTTTCTTCTTTTTAGTAGAATCTTGCTCCTACTAGCTCCATAACGGATTAATTTCCTAGCTTTCCTAGGTTTAGTTTCGACCAATAGGGTTCGAGATATTCCGCAGGGCGCAAAAAACCTATTTTTTGCAAATTAATTAGGTTAGATTTGAATTTTGCGAGCTGTCACAAAATTGGTCAAATTTGGTGGATTATGTATGTTGACACAAAAATTCTTAATTTTATTCTTAGAGAGCAGTCAGCGCGTCTTCTAACTGAGTACTTTCATGCAGGCCTTAACCTTGATACTTCGGGAAATTCATGCTACTCAACTGCGAGTGAACACTAATTGTCATGTCATATTAATATTAAGAGTTCATCCGGGGAACATAGCATAGGAAAATACTCAATAAGCCATACATTAATGAATAATGTAGGCGAGACGTTAAAATTTATAGAATATTTGGGATTGTTGCTACATGCACCGTTCTAGATAAAATTTCATATAAATATACTGAATCGCTCAATACGTGTGTAAGTAAAGAAGCCTAGGCACTCATCACTTTTAAGTGGCTTCGTCTCTTTGCAGAATGACGACACATTAAATACAGGGTTTTACAATTTTATCCCTGAACCGAAAACCACCATCAACAAGAGTATCCTTTCTAGATCGATTAAATTCAAAATCCTCATTAACTCTATCGAGATCATGCTTAAAGTACTCCTCCATAACTTGAAAAATCACAACAAAACCACCATCACACCCATTTAGCCTCCTCTTGAACTGAAAGTGAGATGACTGCACCGTGCTTGTGGCTTGGTTGTCATAATGTTTATGCTTGTTTACCCACGCACTAACAAATTTTTCCTTGTGGGGATCCAATATTTCATTCTTCAAATACGCTATCACCTCCGGGTAGCTTTCCCAATGGTCAAATAGAATTGAAAAAAGCGGGGGTCTAACAACACCACCCAATATTTCGCTTAGCAATCTGTATGGACAAACTCGAATATACTTTTAAGAGAATCAACAAGAATCAATCAATTAAAAGTATATCAACGAGTTTATATCTCTCTCTTCATTTGATTTCCTCAAACAAAAACTGCGAGTTCTAATCAAATACAAGGAAAAACTTGGATGGTACCAAAGACCAATATCCAAGTGTCAATCAGTATCAATCAACAATCGTTAGGTCGGATTATACAATTGATTTATCTAATGCACAACCTGTATTATTTCAATTATAAAGATAAAACAATATAATGCGGAAATTGAAATAACACAGACACCAGAAATTTTGTTAACGAGGAAACTTCAAATGCAGAAAAACCCCGGGACCTAGTCCAAATTGAACACACATTGTATTAAGCCGCTACAGACACTAGCCTACTCCAAGCTAACTTCGGACTGGACTGTAGTTGAACCCCAATGAGTCTCCCACAGATCCAAGGTACAGTGTTACTCCCTACGCCTATGATCCCAGCAGGATACTATGCACTTGATTCCTTAGCTGATCTCACCCACAACTAAGAGTTGCTACGACCCAAAATCGCAGGCTTTGACAATAAAAAAAATGTCTCACACAGACAAGTCTATCAAAGGATCAATCTGTCTCCCACTGAAAAACCCTAAAGTTTTTGTTCCGTCTTTTGATAATAATCAAGGTGAACAGGAACCAATTGATAATCCGGTCTTATATTCTCGAAGAACTGCCTAGATTAACCAATCACCTCACAATAATCTTAATCGTATGGTAGCGAAACAAGATGTTGTGGAATCACAAACAATGAGACGAACATGTTTGTGATTACTTTTTATATCTTGCCTATCGGAGATATCAAATCTCAAGCCAATCAATCTGATTGTACTCGTACGATAGAAGATGCAAGATCAGATCACACAACTACGATAAAAATAGTATCGGTCTCGCTTAACAATCCCAATGAAGTCTTTAAGTCGTTAACCTGGTTTTAGAAGAAGAAAACTAAAGGTTAAAGGAGAACCGACTCTAGTACGCAAACTAGTATCACACGTAAGGTGTGGGGATTAGTTTTGCACAATACTAGATGTCTCCTTTATATAGTCTTTCAAATCAGGGTTTTTCCTTGGTAACAAAGCAATCAATATTCATCGTTAGATGAAAACCTGATTTAGATTCAAGCTAATATTTCTCAACCGTTAGATCGAAAACTTAACCTGTTATACACAAATGAACTGCACGATTCTAGGTTTGTTAACCGTACCCAAACGTGTACATTGTTGGTTCAACAATAGTTAACCAAAAGGTTAGCCATATTAGCATTTCATATCAACCATGTTCTTCTTCACCACAACTAGTTCAAATGACTCAAATGAACTAGTTAGAGAGTTGTTCAATTACAAGGAAATCTTA
The DNA here is from genome assembly GCF_003573695.1 of Papaver somniferum. Classification (NCBI taxonomy): domain Eukaryota; kingdom Viridiplantae; phylum Streptophyta; class Magnoliopsida; order Ranunculales; family Papaveraceae; genus Papaver; species Papaver somniferum. Next base: position 209,838,462 of record NC_039364.1, read on the forward strand.
TGTAACTACACAAGACACAATTAAAGCAAAGATGATTTGATTCACTTGAATCGGTTCATGAACTTTTATAGCCACGGTTTGCAAACTACATTCCTTAGTCTTTTTAAAGTTTAAATTCAGAAATCATCTTCAGATATATAACCTTCTTAAGTTCGCACACTAGGTTCGCGGACTTAAGAAACCGGCAGAGTTTACAAACTCCAGCAGAAAATCTCGGCAAGAGACCTTCCGTCGTTTCGCGGACTGGGTTCGCGGACTTAGCTTATGCAAGTAGTTTGTCAACTACAGCAGAAATTCTCGGGTTTGAGAACTTCGGCAGTTCGCGGACTTGGCAACAAGTCATTCTTCCTGTTTCTCTTGATCAACAAAGTTCGCAAACTTTGGTTCAAGGAATATGACTTATACATAAATGTGTTTCCACAACAATGCTTATGTCCATCATTGGTTATGTAATCTAAACTCTTATCTCAATCATTGAAACATTCTTAGAGGATGTTATATAGTTGTTACACCATTCCTCGTCAAAGCAATTTTCAAGATGATTGAAACATATCATGACTTTCGTCACTAGGTAAAGATAAACTTGGTCGAAGCTAAAAGCTTACCAACACATATTTTGAGATATAGATAGGCGAGGTATACTCGGCTCGAAATACCAAATGTGTATAATCTAAGTATATATAGCATACGACTTTTTGTCTCAAGAAGTAGGAGATAGAGTAGATAGACTTTGGAGTGACAGATAAGTTCAAGTCTTCACATACCTTTTTGTCGAGAAGTTCCACCGGTTCCTTGAGTAGTTCTTCTACTTGTATGATGAATCGCCATGAAGTCCTTGAGCTCAACTACACTTTCTATCCTAGTCCGAGACTTAGCTATAATAGACTAGAAATCAAGACTTATAGTTTTTATCACTAACATTGACAAACATTCTTGAGATAGCAACGCATGCGAGTTCGATAGAGCAATGCTCTAAAAATCTCCCCCTTTGTCAATTTTAGTGGCAAAACTATCAATACATATGGAATACAAAAAAGATAAAGAAACTTAAGTAACTCCTATTCCACATGTCTAATCTTCAACATTCCTCGAAATCTTCGTCACTTCCACGTACTCCAATGATCCCAAAGGTTGTAAGTTTAGCATCACCGCTGTTGAAGATCCGTAGCTATAACAATGAGAAAGCATCGGTCTTGATCATTGTTATACAGTGTCATAGTATTATTACACAGCGTGAAAGTTCAATTGTATCACAACTTCAACAATAATACTATGGTGATATGCATCACTCCTCCTTAGTCAATACTCCATCTCACATGGAAACCACTCCCCCTTACATAATGACCCGAAGACCATATGTATTTGTAGTGTGAACTACATATTAATTCTCCCCCTTTTTGTCAATAAAATTGGCAAAATTACAAGAACGGGATCATAATGAAATTTTCGTAAGAGACATTTCATGACTAAAAAGAAAGAACACACATCATCTTATTTAGATGCAATCATATAGCCGAAGCTAATAGCATTCATCAAGGAGTTTAAAGATACAAGATAACCCCTCTAAAATTCCACAGACGCACACCCCTCAAGATATGACCATTAAGCACAAGTTCAAAAGAACTCTCCCCCATTTGATGTCATTCCCGAAAGAACAACAAGAGCAACCTTAATTTCAAAAGAAAAGAAGGATTTTATTGGACACCAAAAACCATAAGAATGATTTTTTATATCCGTAAACTTAATCAAATTAATCACAAGTAAAACCCATGATTAATTTGATCGGTATACGCAATCAAATTAAACACAAAAAATGATCAATTCAATTGTTTGTGCTCAACATAAGAAAACTCATGGAGACACAAAAATACTCAACTAGATTAATTACAAGAGAACCCATAATTAATCTAATTGGAATACACAACCAAACTGATTATAAAAGTAATCAATTTAATTGTCAATTGTTTTTCTCGACATAAGAAAACTTACGGAGCAATAACTAAATAACCAAACAAGATGGTTAATTTAGTTCAAAATGCTCAACATAAAGTACCTTACGGAACAACCAACAAAGCTAATAAAAAATAATCAACTTGGTTGTATCGTGCTCAACATAAGACACATTACAGAGCCTCACAGTAATACATACGAATATGGATCAGGGATGATCAATACTGCAGAATACACAAGGATTCATTCTATCTTCAATCATTATTTGCATAACAACAATAATAGACACAATCCTTGAAAACAAAAGATTTTAACCTATCTTCCATCAACATAATTGACAATATAGGCTTAACTTTTGTATTTGTCAAAAGTCCATTCATCCTTTTACCAGTACGTGAATACCATAACAAGTTGCAATATAACAAATCATAAAGATTAATACTGCAAAAACATGATCCTCCAAATATTTTTAGAATTTAAAACCAATAAACCTAAAAAATAATACAAGAAGATGAAAAATAATAGCTATGTGTAGTCACAATCATTGTTATTCAAGCACTAGTTATTCTTCCAACTAAACAAAAAAGAAGACATACTAGGCAACAATGTCTTTGAGAAATTCTTTATCATTCCCGAACTCCTTGTCGTCAACAGCCATTGGAATATAAGGTTCGTGGAGGAAGGAGCCAATACCAACAAACCGTCTTGGTTGATGATGTCGAACCAGGGCTTTCTGAATTTCCAAAGATCTTAAAACACAAGCCTTTATTTCACTAATATCCTTTCTTACTTCCTTCAACTCATCAAGAACATCGGAAAACTTCTGAGAGTTAGAAGGGACAGACCTTGGCTTTCTTGTATTTATCCTTTTTCTTTTCAGGGAAGGAGTTACTGGAGATTTCTCTTTTTCCTTGACTGATGGCTTAACAATCATGTTGACATCTTTTCCATCCAAAGACATGATTCTTGGAGAATAGTTATAAACAACTGGTTTTTGTGAGTGGAATTCACAATCTCAACAAGAAGTCTTAAGATATAAAGGATATCAGAGAGGAAAAAGGAATGTAGGGTTCGCAACCTTTTCACAGGTTCGTGGATGCCCAATTCTAAACCCTATAAAGAGTAAAATTGTCGATAATAACCCTTTACTTTATTTGATAGACAAGAGACACAAACCTAAGAAAAAAACCTTTTCTGAAGCCTGAGCAGTACACAATCTCATCTCTTTTGATCAGGCACATGGGACAAGATTTACCAAACAACACAATTAATTTGTGCTGTGGTGAACAACAATTTGTCCACCATTTTCCTCTTGAGAGGAATACTCTGACTTATGTCTATAAAAACGATTTGACCATACCTTCTTCTCTAATGGTCTAATTTTGTCTTTGGAAACCAACTTCTTAGTCGAAGATAAAATCCTACATACCTCAGCAGTCTTCTGGGAAAGTTTAAGCTTCCTTGCCAATCGATTTGCTCTTCGTTGAAGTTTGTTCGCGTGCCTCACTTGATGCTTGTACTTGTAACATCTTGATAGTTCATGACCCTTCTGAGAACAAAATGAGCACGTCAAACTTGGATAGTATTCAGGCATCAGTGGTGTGAACGCAGGTAGACACATAGTGGATCCTGAAACATTAAAACCACCATTTCCAAAGGATCGATCAATTGATTCTTCCAGCTTGATTGGATTCTCCTCTTCACCGAAACCATCAAGGTTGATATATGTATTTCTACAATTATCAAAATCAATGTTTTTACATAGAAGACCGACACTTGATTTCATGTCTTCATCAGAATCATAGATCTCAGACATCTCATCAAGTGTTACATCAAGACCTTTGTTCCCAGTGTATTTTCTAAAATTTGGGAACTCGCTTGCAAAATAACCAAAACCTTTACACTTAAAGCATTGTGGCATATCCTCGTCATCAGCCTCGTCAGCATCCCTGTTTTTAGGAGGGACGCGATTCTGAGGTTTATCTGACGACCTAGGTTTGTCTCTTGAAAACCGTTTACTTCTCTTCAATAGAAGATCCCTAAACTGTCTTGTGATCAAGGAGACTGATTTGTCAAGATATTCATCCGAAAAATCATCCTCAGACTAATCATCCTCAGAGATATAAACACTTTTACTTTTATCAAGTAATTTAGTGTTCCTCTGTGCTTTAAAGACAACGTCCTTTCCTATTTTGGATGTATTCTCATGATCAAAGATCTTAAGCTTTCCAACCAATGTATTTCTAGAAAGATTATCAAGGTTATTTCCCTCAACGATGGCATGTTTCTTAGACTCGTTTCTAGATGGCAGCGATCTGAGAATTTTCATCACAGTGTCCTTTTCAGGAATAGTCTTACCCAATGCAAAAGATGCATTAATAATCTCAGATACTTTGTGATTAAACTCATCAAACGTATCTTCATCTTCCATATGAAGGTTATCCCAATCGGAATTAAGGTTTTGAAGCCTAGCTTCCTTTTCACTGGAGTTACCTTCGAATACGGTTTCTAAGATATCCCAAGGATCTTTAGACCGAGTGCAATTAGACACATGGTGCTGAAGATTTGGGGTAATGGCATGTATGATAACATTCAAACCGTCGGAATTTTGCTTTGCAGCATTTATCTCAGCAGGGGTGTATTCACCAATAAGTTTGGGAACGTTTACATCTCCAACTGCTGCAATGGGAGCATCATAGCCATTAACAACATATACCCATGATTGAAAATTACGTGCTTGAAGAAAAGCTCGCACATCAATTTTCCACCATAAGTAATTAGAGCCATCGAAGACTGGTGGTACGTTAACAGAGATAACACCTCTGTCCATAGAGTCAGATCGCTACAAACACAGACTTGTAAGGTCTTAAACGTGTTTGCTTGCTCTGATACCAATTGAAAAAGCGGGGATCTAACAACACCACCCAATATTTCGCTTAGCAATCTGTATGGACAAACTCGAATATACTTTTAAGAGAATCAACAAGACTCAATCAATTAAAAGTATATCAACGAGTTTATATCTCTCTCTTCATTTGATTTCCTCAAACAGAAACTGCGAGTTCTAATCAAATACAAGGAACAACTTCGATGGTACCAATGACCAATATCCAAGTTTCAATCAATATCAATCAACAACTGTTAGGTCGGATTCTCCAATTGATTGATCTAACGCACAACCTGTATTATTTCAATTATAAAGATAAAATAATATAATGCGGAAATTGAAATAACACAGACACCATAAATTTTGTTAACGAGGAAACCGCAAATGCAGAAAAACCCCGGGACCTAGTCCAGATTGAACACACACTGTATTAAGACGTTACAGACACTAGCCTATTCCAAGCTAACTTCGGACTGGACTGTAGTTGAACCCCAATCAGTCTCCCACTGATCCAAGGTACAGATGTACTCCCTACGCCTCTGATCCCAGCAGGATACTGCACACTTGATTACTTTGGCTGATCTCACCCACAACTAAGAGTTGCTACGACCCAAAATCGCAGGCTTTGACAATAAACAAATCTGTCTCACACATACAAGTCTATTAAAGGATCAATCTATCTCCCACTGAAAAACCCTAAAGTTTTTGTTCCGTCTTTTGATAATAATCAAGGTGAACAGGAACCAATTGATAATCCGGTCTTATATTCCCGAAGAACTGCCTAGATTAATCAATCACCTCACAAAAATCTTAATCGTATGGTAGCGAAAAAAGATGTTGTGGAATCACAAACAATGAGACGAACATGTTTGTGATTACTTTTTATATCTTGCCTATCGGAGATATCAAATCTCAAGCCAATCAATCTGATTGTACTCGTACGATAGAAGATGCAAGATCAGATCACACAACTACGATAAAAGTAGTATCAGTCTGGCTTCACAATCCCAATGAATTGTTTAAGTCGTTAACTTGGTTTTAGAAGAAGAAAACCAAAGGTTAAAGGAGAACCGATTCTAGTACGCAAACTAGTATCACAAGTAAGGTGTGGGGATTAGTTCAACAATAGTTAACCAAAAGGTTAGCCATATGAGCATTTCATATCAACCATGTTCTTCTTCACCATAACTAGTTCAAATGACTCAAATGAACTAGTTAGAGAGTTGTTCAATTGCAAGGAAATCTTATGTAACTACACAAGACACAATTGAAGCAAAGATGATTTGATTCACTTGAATCGGTTCATGAACTTTTATAGCCACGGTTTAAAAACTGAATTCCTTAGTCTTTTTAAAGTTTAAGTTCAAAAATCATCTTCAGATATATAACCTTCTTAAGTTCGCACACTAGGTTCGCGGACTTAAGCAACCAGCAGAGTTTACAAACTCCAGCAGAAAATCTCGACAAGAGACCTTCTGCCGGTTCGGGGACTGGGTTCGCGGACTTAGCTCATGCAAGTAGTTTGTCAACTCCAGCAGAAATTCTCGGGTTTGAGAACTTCGACAGTTCGCGGACTGAGTTCGCGGACTTGGAAACAAGCCATTCTTCCGGTTTCTCTTGATCAACAAAGTTCGCAAACTTTGGTTCAAGGAATAGGACTTATACATAAATGTGTTTCCACAACAATGATTATTTCCATCATTGGTTATGTAATCTAAACTCTCATTTCAATCATTGAAACATTCTTAGAGGACGTTATACAGTTGTTACACCATTTCTCGTCAAAGCAATTTTCAAGATGATTGAAATATATCATGACTTTCGTCACTAGGTAAAGATAAACTTGGTCGAAGCGAAAAGCTTACCAACACATATTTCGAGATATAGATAGGCGAGGTATACTCGGCTCAAAATACCAAATGTGTAATCTAACTCTATATATATAGCATACGACTTTTTGTCTCAAGAAGTAGGAGATAGAGTACATAGACTTTTGAGTGACAGATAAGTTCAAGTCTTCACATACCTTTTTGTCGAGAAGTTCCACCGGTTCCTTGAGTATTTATTCTACTTGTATGATGAATCACCATGAAGTCCTTGAGCTCAACTACACTTTATATCCTAGTCCGAGACTTAGTTATAATAGACTAGAAATCAAGACTTATAGTTTTGATCACTAACATTGACAAACATGCTTGAGATAGCAACGCATGCGAGTTCGACCGAGAAATGCTCTAACAAGAATACACTCCCTTATAAAATACATTCCTTCCTTGGTCGACCATGTCAAGTTGTCCCACTCTTCTTGGAAGCTAGCCCATTTAACCGCGTCTACTTTGTCATCTTCAACAAATTTCTCTTTGGCTTATTGTTGTTTATCCAACGGGAGTTTCTTAATCATCCCCATCACGGTTTTACATGGTGTTTGAATCGTGTTCTTTCAATTAGTTTGCACATTGTTCCATAAATGAAACGTGCAAAGATGATGATGTCCGTCGGGAAAAACACGTTATATCGCCCACATAAATGATTGCTCCTTATCTATGATCAATACCTTAGGAGTATAACCTTCTTGGTACAATAACTTTACTTTTCTTAATGCCTATAAATAACTCTCCTTTGTCTCGTCTCTCAATAAACAAAAGCCGACACTAAATGGCTCCTTTGTAGACGTTTGCCCCACAAAGTTCAACATCGGCATATTGTACTTATTAGTTTATAGGTGCAATCCATGAAAAGTAGTTGATGGAAGCATCTCGCCAACCTTACGAATTCCAGATGAGCAATGAAAAGATGTATCACCTCCTTTTTCTCATTTACCTCATAGGATACCGAGTAGTTGCCCTTTTCCGCCAAATACAATAGTTGTTGCATAAGTAGTCTATCTTCCCATTCCTCATTCCTAATTTTTTCTCTTTCATTGTAGATGGTAGACAAGATAGATGTGTTATTTTTATTTAATACCTTCACACTAGATAAAATATCAATAGGTCTTGTTCGTTTTTTAGTCAACGCTTTTACTAGCTTCTTTTCTTCGGGGTTGAGCCTTGTCGGATAAGGATGATTAAGCAAACTCTCCGGGATAGGATGATTATGAACCCGATTTAACTTCACTCATATACCACACTTTCTTATCTTGGTTGAAATTAAATTGAAGTATAAAAAGGCACCTAGTCTTCTTTATATGAATAACTTTCTTTTTCCTCGTGACCTTTGGTTGATACTCATAACCTTTTCTTTGATGACTCTCATATTTCCCACTATACTCACAAACCATTTGAAAACTTTATCTTTTAACTTGTTTATTTTGGACGATGATACACTTCTTCTTCAACCCTTGTTCTCGAGCCCACTTCTTCGCATCCTTTACGTCTTTCCATTCAAAGTTGTTGGCATAGTGAGCACTTGTATCCTCGAACAAAATATCCATAGTTTCATGTTGATCTTCCATTGGTTCAGGTAGAAGATCGAGCTATAAATATGAAAAATATTGGAAAGGATTAGAAAAATGTGCATCTGAAAACATAAACAATCGGTTTGGAAACCAAACCGTAAACAAAGATACAGTTGGGAACTCCAAACCGTAAGATTCCCTGTGATCGTCTGCAATGGTGTTTCTAAGACGTAGGTTATCCTGGGATTACGCACGGTTTGGAAACGAACCGTAGATGCATGAGTATCATTAAATGTTATTCATGCAACTACAGTGTGAAACATCACCGTAGGTATCCTATGGTTTGGAGTTCATATTTTCCAAACCGTAACTTCTAGGTTCAAAATCCACTACGGTTTGGAAGTACGAATTTTCCAAACCGTATAGAAACCTACGGTTTGGAAATATGAATTTTCCAAACCATATACATCCTTTACGGTTTGGTCGATAATTTTTCCAAACCATATGTTGCTTACGCTTCAGATTTGGGGGTTTTCAAAAAACAAAAAAAAAATCCAACTTTCTACGCACTTCATGCGATTAAAAGCAAAAAAATTGTTATTGGAGTTAAGTTATACCTCACTCTGTTGAGCATTTGGTTCTTGATATTCATGTTCTTTGGATTCTTCAAATTCATAGTAGTGTTCATATTCTTCATATATAGGTTGAGTTTGTGGTTGGGTTAGAAATTCTTCATTATCTACAGGAGTTGGAGGATTTTTGTTTGATTTGGTAGATGAGGATTCACCTACCTCACTAATCTTACTAGAGCCACTCATTTGGATTTAGAAAACCTAAATTTCTAGGTTTTTCTCAAACTTTTTCTTCTTCCTTCACTAATCTTGATATTTTGATTTTCAGAAACCAAGTATAAATCAAATAATTCATAGAGGACATTTTAGCTAATACATAAAATAGTTGGATAAAGGGTTTTGTTGGTTATTATTTGGAAACCCATATTTTGTCATTTTGTAAGCCCTCAAAACTTTTTCTAGGAACCCCTGTAATAGATTTCTTATTAAAACAGGGTCAAATTACTTTCGTGGCATCAGCATGCTACCTAAGTTCATGGTCCTGTCAATATTCTAAGTTTTTATGCATAGTTTATAAGCTTCTGCTTTCACGTGATCCGCCGTTCCTTACTTTAGGGGGCCCCATTTGAAAGACATGACAATTTGATGTCGTTGATCCTTAATTTCTGAAATTCCCAAGCTTCTATACTTGAGATTTTGGACTTCGTCACTGAGTTCCTACCATTGTCGCTTCCAAGGTTTCATAACTACTAGTCCAATAATGCGGTGTGCAAGAACGAGATGAAGGGCTGTAAATTGAACTCAACTGACCAATTAACAACCTAAAAATCCGACGTCATCTCTCACTCCACGTCGAGAGCTGCGCTAACCTCCCCTCCCATTGGTCGGTCAATGGAATCCTCGCTTCTGATTGGTTGAAAGACAAGTTATACCTTCTATATTTCGTCGCCGTTAATTTTTAATAAAATTGATACGATCCAATGCTCCATATCGATCGGTAGGGTTGTGATTTTCTTACACTACGCTTACATAATTTTAATAAAATCCAGGCCTTCGGATTAGGTGCAAATAAAAGGACATATATATCGCGAGCAAAACTAGTCAAATAAAACCAAGGTGACCAAACATGTGGTACAAAAAATCCAGCCATATTATTTTTAATAAATGAAAACCATTTAATTAAAAAGTGACACAAAAACTCCAGGTCAAATAATAATGTGCAAATTTAGTTTTTATTACTTTAAAAAAAGCCAAACATACCCTTTTTACCTTGTCTTCTTCTTCTTCTCTCCTTTCTTTTTTCTATTTATGCGGTCTTCATCTCCCCACCACCATTAACACCAGCAGCAACAAATATCTCTCCATGAACACCATCGCAACACCTCCGTCACCAACAACAACAACACCTCCGTCACCACCAGCAGCAACACCTTCGTCTCCTCCACGAAACCTTCGTCTCTTTTTCTTCTATTTCTATTCAGATCTATCACCAACAGTAGCTCCGCCACCATCAAACCAACCGATGTGTCCAGATCCGCCACCAACAGAACCTCCGTCTCCTCCATTAACACCATCATCACCTCCTTCTCCTCCATTAACACCATCATCACCTTCTTCTTCTCCGTCTACAGATTTTCCATCAACAACACCGCCTCCTCTTATTTTTGTTTTTCCCACCAGTACATCAGATCCGCCACCAACACTACTTCTACCTCCTCCTTTTATCATCTAAAACCACCACCAATACCTTCAAATCGGCCACCAACAACACCTCATCTACAATCAACACCAGTACCTGCAGATCCGCTCCCAACATCACCTCCGCATCCTCGTTCAATCCTCTACAATCACCACCACCACCTTATGATGTTTTCATCACCAGCAAATGATGATACATCTTCAAAGTCGAAATCAATATTGTATTGGGAAATGACAGATTTATGATGAAACCAAAATTGGTTTCATCAAATTCTGACAGTTTTGGTTGGTGAAAACAGTAAACTAATGATGAAACCAAATTTGGTTTCATCATAAACTTGCCTATTTTCTGTCATGAAACCAAAGATTTTAATGATGAAAATTAAGTTTATGATGAAACCAAATTTTGGTTTCACCTGATTTTTGTCTAGTTTATTCGGTCTGACTTGGAAGACAGCATGTTTGGTTTCATCATTGAAGTTATGTTGGTGAAATGACAATATGTGGTTTCGGTTGTATGTACAATGGTGGTTTTGATTATATGTATGTATGAATTGGGAGAATGTGTATAGCAGGTTCTGGTACTGGTACTCCAGGTATTGATGAAGAAGTTTTGTTGGTAATGGTGGCCTTAACTGAAGTTATGGAAGTGATAAAAAATGGATTAACTGAGTAAGGGTGGTGCTAATGCAATGAGAGTTGTAGTTGAGCTTCAGGTGTTGCATAAAGGACTGGTATGGGTTACAATTAAAGAGGTGTATGTCTGCATTGTTAAAAGTGTAATGAATTGGCTGAAGTTGATGAAACCTAATTAGGTTTCATCGTATTTTTTTCTTTTTGTTGAATATTAATATCTGTGAAACCAATTTTTGATGGTGGGATACAGGTGGATTATTTTTTGTTGAAACTGGTTGTAGTTGAGGGGGTAATGATAGTGGTGGTTGTGGTGCTGGTGGTTGTGGCAGCGATGGGGGTGGTGCAGTTGACGGTGGTGGTAGGTTTCATCTTATTGTGGATTGTTTTTTGTTGAAAATAGTCTTAGTTAAGGAGGTAATGGTAGTGGTGGTTGTGGTGATTATGGTTGTGGTGGCGATGGGGGCGGTGCAACTGACGGTGGTGGAAGGTTTCATCTTATTGTGTTTCATTTTTTCTTCTTCTTCTTTCTCCTTTATTTTATGATGAAACCAAAATTTGGTTTCATCTTATTTTGGTGAAACCAATTTTTGGTTTCATCATTTTTCTGGTGGTGGCGCGGTGGTGGTCGGTGGAGCCGGCGAAGGTGGTCGGTGGCGGCGGCGACGATGGGCGGTGGTGGTGTTGCTGGTGGTGGGTTGTTGTTCGTGGTGATAATATAATAAAATTTAAAAGTTAGGTTGATTTTTGTTTTTGTTGGGGTGATTTAAATAATAGAAGGGTAATGTAGACAGTTTATGTTAAATGGGGTTTTTGTGAACATTTTGTTTTGGTGGAGTTTTTGTGCATGGATGTGACACCTTTAGGGTTATAACTCGCGGACCGTATATCGAATGTTAAAAATCTACCATAATCTTTGTGGATGAAACGAAAAAATAAAAAACGTGAATTTTCATATAAAATAAAAAAAAATTGGAAAAATCCGTGAATTTCCATATATAAAAAAAATAAAATAAAGTATCCAAAAAATCAAGAATAAAATTTAAGAACTTCGGAAAATATGATTTGATTGGGGATATACTTTCGGCATGCATATCCGGAGATTCTTCTTCCATTGGCATGTTAATGCTAAATTTAGCAAAGCGAGTGATTTTGGCAGTTCATAGAAAAGGATGGGAGTTTGGTGGAGTCTAAGTTTGGGTGATTCTATCACTAGTAGGTAATACTAAATGGGTCTTCTTTTATATACCCCTAAAAATGTTAATGGTACCCTTTTGTCTATGTACCCCCGATGTTTATCATTCTACCCCATCAGATCTGTTTATAGTGCATACCCCTAAATATATCAATATCATGATCAATTTGAGAAATAGAAAATCTCTGACCATGGATATTTTTTTGATCGTACGAAAATTAAGAAACCCATTAAAGATAACTACACATAAAACCATAACAAAGAAAAAAATCATGCCGTGGTATTTGATTTGCAAGCAGACAAAGGCAGGGACGGAACTAGAAATTCCGTGCAAGAGAGCTAATCAATAAATTAAAATTTTAGGGGGGCTAACAAGAGCTTTTTCTTAGAAATAATGGGAATTACCTAGGGCTTTTAATAAATTATAAAAATTTCAGGGGAGGCGGGAGCCACCCCTGGCTTCCACTAAACTCCGTGTCACAAAGGCAAGCCTCTCTAGTGTGATTTGGCTCGAATGAGCTTAGGCTTTGATTTCTTACAAAATTTTGCTCCATCTTGTCGCGAAGTAATTTCTAACAAACTTTGCTGATACCAGTGCCGAAACATTATGCTATTGCTAAGCATAAACAAACCTTCATCAAGTCACCCTTCATATTTCTTCTATGTTTTTTGTTTTTTCCTTTCAGTTTTGGCTCAACTGCTTGTAAAGAGCTTCTCATTTGCGATCCAATGATTAATGTTGGTCCTTTGAAGGATTTGGCTCATGATTTGTGGATCAATGCAGTAGGGATCTTTTCTTTCAAAACACGAACTGGTTGGTCTTTTTCTTAAATTCTCACTGTACTTTTCCACTTTATATTATTTTTTCTTAACCGGAAGTTTTCAATAATCAATTGATCAACCGATGTATCATTGAACGAACAACTGCAACTGTATTTTCTTTTATTTTATGAAATCATGATTTCCAAAATCATATTGACGTTGGGATACGTCTAGGAATCTCCGATGACAATCAGATTCTGAAAATCGGTCAGAACTAAAGGCTAAACTAATGCCCTGATTTATTTTTGGATGAAAGATCTTTATTGGATTCTATTGTGCTTATATAGCAGGGAACTTCCTATTTTTTTAAACTGTTGACGGAAGAGGGGTTAAATGCATAAATTTTTCTCAGAATTTTAAGAACGTTCATTTTAACGGGATTATAACTACCATAACTAATTATCGGGGGTACCATTAGTGTTTCAGGGGTATATAAAAGAATCTCCTACTAAATTTACATCCAAACTATGATATCATTGCGCTTCTATTCAATGGAAACAAATTCTATCGTTGGCAGTCAATACTAAGTTTACATACAAACTATGATAGAATCACGTCTATTCAATGGAAATAAAAAAGGCAATTTAGGGGAGTTTAGGGTAAAGAGATATACTCCCTCCGTCCCACTCCTAAGTGACCTATTTGATTTTAGATTTTGTCCCAATGATAAGTGACCTATATCATTAAACAATGAGATATTCCGGAATTATCCTTTTAGTTAATTATAAAGAATATACGAAATATGCATAATTTGATAGGCATGTTTATATTCGTTACGTAGGTGTTTTAAAATGCTTTTCAATGATATGAAGTTTGCGAACATCCGTGGAGTATTTTGAGAGGTAAACCATTTCTAAATTTCGATAGTTATTATTCATAAGGGTATAATTGTAAAAAATGCTTAAAAGTAATATTTTCCTTGCTTGCCTTAAAAATTATGCAAATTTCAAATAGGTCACTTAGGAATGGGACGGAGGGAGTATATATAAACTGCGCAAAGCTCACGGATTTTCACGTTAGACAGAGTATCAAGCAGTCGATCTCTCTACTTTTATTTTTAGAATCAAGCAATTAATATCATGCATTCAATGGGTAACAAAATTATCTGCTCATGTTTTCATTGTGTCTTACAGGTTCCCTGTGGGATATGGAAGGGAAACCCGCCAGCAGTAGAAATTTTTTTTTCCCCCTTATACTGCAATTATTCTCAAAACAAAATTATCTGCTCATGTTTTCATTGTGTCTTATAGGTTCCCTGTGGGATATGGAAGGGAAGCCCACCAGCAGTAGAAAGTCTTTTTCCCCCTTATACTGCAATTAAATGGGATTCTGTTGTTTCTTTTTAACTATATATTAATGGGTTTTTCAATTGCTTGATTTAAAAAAAAACATACAATTTACATTATCCGTAGGTACATTTTTTATGTACACGTATTTATACAGTATGCTATCGATTACAGATTCAGATAGTCATAAAGAAACCTTTGCTGACATGTTGCATTTGTGCAACCAAAATATCACTCCCATTCCAATTCTTATGTGGATAACCTTCAAAAAAAAAAAAAAATGTAAAATTCACTAGCCATGGATTTTGTACTTTGGTTTGCATAAATCTGGTTTTGGTTCAAAATAGTAGCATACTTTGCATGTAAAAAATACCGAGGTTTCTGAATAGTTACGGCATACGTTTTTGGTACCTTATTGCAGGTAAAAGCTCCTAATGACGCATAGTTTGCGGGTAAAAATACTGAGGCATATTTTTAAAACCATGTTTCAGGTAAAAGCTCCTAATGATATGAGTGTGCAAGAAAGAAGAACTGTAGGAGGGAAAGATTGTTGTGATTTATTCTGTTGGTCAGTCTCTGACTAATGTTCACTTCTATATGTAGGTCAGTCATAACTAATGTTAGATTCTAAGGACCACCGTCCCTGACTAATGTTATGGTCCAAATCACTCCTTTAACTCGGCTTCTTAAGGTGATCCTTTTCTTCTCTTGGGTCTCTTATTCAGTTTTTTTGCTGGTGCTTAGATCCTTGCCAGATTCTTACTCCCTGTTTTATTTCTGTTTTTATACGGTTAATGTTTCACTAATAGCAGTTTTGGGAGCAAAATTTAGCAACCACGATACTTCTGAAAATGGTTTTGTGTGGTAATAAACTTAAAGTTTTGTTTGTTACATGTGCGTTATACTTATGTGTTACTGGCTCCATTTACATTCTTTTTTGTGCAAAACGTCTTAATTGTACTTGGGAAACACTATGTCGACTTACGCTGTTAGGCAACCTCCCTTCACAATTTTGCTTCTGGGATGAATTTGGTGTAGGGAATAGTTGAAAGACCGGAAACACCATGTTGCATTTGTAACAGAAAAAGAGTTAACAGCCTGGGCTGCCGGGCGAATACCTTCGCTTTCTTTTATGACATTTAGCAGTATAGATTTATAGCACAGTTGTAAATTGTTTGTGCTAAATACATATTCTTCATAGATATTGCAAATTGTGATGCAGTGGGGTGTCAAGTTGGTCCAGTGTGGCCATTGAAGATGGTTAGCATTCTAGATACATTTTTGAGGAAATTCACTTGATTAGATTAGACTCAAAAGGATATGCTAATCATAGCTCCCAGTTTTAGTATGTCAGCATCCTACAATGTAAGAAATTTACAACTGCTACCCTTCCGCAAAATCAATAACAGGTATAAATCTTATTGGCTCATCCAAGTATGATGGTTATAATTGTTTCCCTAAAACAGAAAATGCAATTTGTTGACTCACATCCAATGCAAAACAGCAATGACGGAATGGGTGTCTTGAAAGTAAAACCATTTAGGTTCTACATCTTTTCTGTTTCAATTGAAATTTGGTAGCATAAGTATAACTCATGCAGGATCAAGCCACATTAGAGAAACAAAGGGTGTTCGTAACTTGTGAGAAACAGAATAAATAGGTCTCTAAGATATAAAGTTGAAAGATAGAAGCAGTATAGTACGAATAATTATTGTCTACCTGCTGAGAAACAATGCTTTGAAAAGGCGGGACAGACATAGTATTTCTTTGTGTCTGCGGAACCAATTGTGAGTTTATGTCACCCATAATGAAATCATGGTCAAATTTAGATTCCTACCCGATTGATTGTGGTTGAATTCTTCCATGTGCATTTGTCTCTTCCAGCTCCCTGTGCTGTCAAAGCATCTGACTCGCACTCCGTATCTCTAAAATTTAATAATTGAATGGATGCTACAAAATCGAGATGGGTAATCACAATTACAAATAAATTACAAATTGTTATTGCAAATTTTAAACCTCAAATGATGTTTCTTTTTTCTCTACTGTTTCACGGTTGCGCCTATTTTGCTATCCAAATTGGTTGTTCAACTGTAAAACATTCTGTGAGTACACTCGAGTGTCAAGTATTACGTTGTCCATTTAGATCTTACAATTTTGTAGGTTTACATAGCGTCTCATTTGAACAACACCTCTGGAAATGTAATAAAATTTAGTAAACCATTTAAAGCAGGAACGACTAATCACAGTTTATGGCGAATTCATAATTTTAACCATAATTTTATACCTCTTGTAATAGTCCAGCATTTTCGGTCGCTCCATAATTGCGCCTCCTGCTTTGTGAAGCATGGTGACTGTTGTAGGTGGGAATGCGAGTGCTTCCCGTTTGAGCATGGTCTGGGCTCCTCTGAGGTGAACTTAATTGATGCCTACTGCTAGTCATTAATTATAGCTCTGTTTGTGAAAGATGAAAGCGTCTAAAAACGTCAGTCTATCAAAGAAGAAAACGTCTAAAAAGAATAACGGCAGTACAGTAGTAGCTTCTATTATCCACTTCAACTAATCTACAAATGAATACTATCCAACACGATGAAGTTCACTTATGAACACAGTCGTTGTTGGTTAAACTTCAACATAGAAGTCACTAACAAGCTGGTTAGGACAAGATTAGGAAATTAATGTAATTCTAAGAAAATTAGAAATCATCTAGTTCTAAGAAAAGGAAAGACATGTAATAAGGTAATAGGACTAGGAAAAGGAATTCATAGTTCTATATATATATGATCACCAAAGTTGTGGTTGATCATATGAGCAAAATTAGAGCTTGTGTTTAGTTTTGAGAGATTTTCTAAACATCAATAAAGAGAGTTGTCTTTATATAAGCTAAGTTTCATCTTGCAGTTGTCATTAATTGGTATCAGAGTTTGTTTCTGAGCCATGGAAAACGAAACCACCATTGTGGGTGCAAAACAGTTCACGCCACCATCAATTACACAGTACGGGCCATGAGAATGAAGGTACTGATGAAAATCTACAAAGTTTGGGAAACAATTGATCCTGGTACATTGGACCCAGACAAAAACAATGTTGCCATTGGATTACTCTTTCAAGCAATACCAGAATATCTTGTTCTACAAGTTGGTGAACAGGAAACTTCAAAGAAATTTTGGGATGCAATAAAGGCACGTAATCTCGGAGCTGATCGAGTTAAAGAAGCCCGTCTGCAAACCTTAATGTCTGAATTTGAAAGAGTGAAGATGAAAGACACTGATACTATTGATAGCTTTGCAGGAAAGCTATCAGAGATAGCCTCAAAAGCTGCGTCACTTGGACAATCCATTGATGAAGATAAACTGGTAAAGAAGTTTCTCAATAGTTTACCAAGATCCAAGTATATTCATATCATAGCTTCTCTCGAACAAGTCTTAGATTTAAAGAAGACTAGCTATGAAGATATAATTGGAAGATTGAAAGCATATGAAGAAAGAATCCTTGATGAAGAAAACAATGGAGAAACTCAAGGAAAACTCTTGTACACAAACTCATACCAACAAAACTCTGCGACAAGAGGAAGAGGTCGTGGAAGAGGTGGTAGAGGAAACAGAGGCCGAGGAAGGGGAGGAAGGTTTAACTCACAAGATAGAACAACAAGTCAGAATGATCAAAACCAAGGGAAAGAAAAGAAGGATAAATCAAACATTATTTGTTACAGATGTGATAAACCAGGACACTTCTCCTCTGTATGCCCTGAAAGAATACAAAAGATGGAAGAAACAAACAAGAATGAAACAAGGGAAGCAGATACAGCTCTTTTCATGCACGAAGTTGTATTCTTAAACGAAGGGAACCTAATACCAAAGAACTACGAATCAAAGGATGGAGAAGAAGGAATCTGGTATTTAGATAATGGAGCCAGCAATCACATGACTGGTAAGAGACACTACTTTTCTGAACTCAATGAGAAAATCAAAGGACAAGTGAAGTTTGGGGATGGATCTTCTGTAGAAATTGAAGGGAAAGGATCAATTCTATTTCAGAGCAAGACCGGAGAACAGAAGCTTGTCACAAACATATACTTCATCCCAAACTTACAAAGCAACATTCTAAGTTTAAGACAAGCTACAGAAGTTGGATGTGATGTTAGAATGCGACAAGATTATCTAACAGTTCATGACCCAAGTGGAAGACTTTTAGTTAGAGTCTCATGCTCACAGAATAGACTATATAAGATAAGTCTCATGATTCGAAGGTCATTGTGTCTGAATATGAGACTGGAAGATCATACATGGAAGTGGCACGCAAGGTTAGGACACATAAGTTTCAGAACCTTAAAAACTATGTCTCAGAACAAGATGGTTCGAGGGCTACCACAGATAAATGATGAATCAAGGATTTGTGAATCATGTTTAGTTGGGAAACAAACGCGTCAAGGTTTTCCAAAAGCAACAACATTCAGAGCCTCAAAGCCATTAGAGCTTCTTCATGCTGTTTTATGTGGTCCTATTACACCACAAACCCTTCCAAATAAAAAATACATATTTGTTATTATAGATGACTTCTCAAGATATATGTGGTTTATTCTTATGAAAGAAAAGAGTGAAGCATTTGACAGATTCAAAGCTTTCATAAATCTGATAGAAAAAGAGTTAAAATAGGAGGTCAAAATGCTTAGAACTGATAGAGGAGGAGAGTTCACTTCCGTAGAGTTCAACAAGTTCTGTGAGTCAAATGGAATCAAAAGGCAACTCACAGCACCATATACACCACAACAAAACGGAGTGGTGGAGAGGATAAACATGACTCTAATGGAGATGACAAGAAGTTATTTAAAGGCTATGCAGGTACCTAATTATCTATGGGGAGAAGTTGTACGACACTCCACATACCTAATAAACAGGATACCTACGAAAGATCTGAAATACATGACTCCATATGAAAGTTTGCGAAAGAGAAAACCAAACATAGATCATTTAAGAGTGTTTGGTTGCAAAGCATACGAAAAAATTGATTCTGCAACTCTTAAGAAACTGGATGATCGATCTCAGACTCTTGTGAATCTAGGAATTGAGCCTGGATCCAAAGCTTACAGATTATTCAATCCAACAACGAAAAGAGTGATAGTCAGTCGAGATGTGGTATTCGATGAAAAAGCAAACTGGAACTGGAAAGAAACTAATGATGAACCAAGTAGGGATCCAGGAATGTTTCACATGAGATGGGGTCAAGTAATTGATGAAGGCGAAGGACCCATAATCATCAATACCAATGAAAACAATGATGTTAATCAAGAAGAAGAAGAGAATAATGAAAACACTGAGAATAACGAAGAAGTAGAAGAAGAAGAAGAAGAAGAGATCGATGAAATAACTCAACCCATTCCACTGCGAAAATCAACAAGACAGATACAAAAGCCACATTATCTGGAGGATTATGTTCTTCAAGCTGCAGAAGAATGTGAGATAATGCTACTTTCTGTTAATGATGAACCAAGGAATTTTCAGGAAGCAAAGGTCTCGACTAAATGGACACAAGCATGTAGAGAAGAAATTATTTCATTCAACAGAAACAAGACTTGGTTTCTAGTTGATAAGCCAGGTGGGGTAAAAGTGATTGGTCTTAAGTGGATCTTCAAAATAAAACGGAATGCTGATGGTACTGTCAATAAATACAAAGCAAGGCTTGTAGCTAAAGGATATGTACAAGAATCAGGCATAGATTTTGATGAAGTTTTTGCACCAGTTGCTAGAATTGAAAAAATACGCTTATTAATTGCAGAGGCAGCATCATACTCATGGGAAATTCACCACTTAGACGTTAAGACAACATTCTTACATGGTGAATTGCGAGAAGATGTGTATGTTGAACAACCAGAAGGTTTTGAAGTAAAAGGACAAGAGCATAAGGTTTATAAGTTATCAAAAGCTCTATATGGTCTAAGACAAGCTCCTCGAGCCTGGAATACAAAGTTAGATCAAATCTTAAGAGAAATCAGATTTGTTAAGTGCTCTAAAGAAACATCAGTATACAGAAGAGAAGAAAAGGGAACGCTTCTTGTGATTGCAGTATATGTAGATGATCTATTTTTGACTGGCAATTCCCTTAAGGTGATCAATGAGTTCAAGAGAGAAATGTTATCAAAGTTTGAGATGTCAGACCTCGGAAAACTTACTTATTACCTTGGCATAGAAGTCCATCAAGGAGTAGATGGGATTCAGATGAAACAAGAAGCTTATGCAAGGAGAATTCTGAAAGAAGCAGGACTTGAAACTTGTAATCCAACTAAGATACCAATGGAGTTTGGACTTAAAGTTTCAAAGGCACAAGAAGAAGTTGAGATTGATCCAACGAGTTATAGAAGAAATGTTGGATGCCTTAGATACTTGTTACACACAAGACCAGATTTGGCTTTCTCTGTGGGAGTAGCAAGCCGTTATATGGAGAGTCCACGCAAGTCTCATGGTGATGTAATAAAGCAAATATTGAGATATCTAAGAGGAACAATCAACTATGGATTAAAGTATGGTCGAGGAGGATCAAAAGGAATTGTTGGGTGTAGTGACAGCAGTCATAATATTGACCAAGATGATGGAAAAAGTATAACTGGTCATATATTTTATCTAGGAGAAACACCTATTACATGGTGTTCACAGAAGCAAGACATTGTAGCCCTCTCATCCTGTGAAGCTGAGTTTATGGCTGCAACAGAAGCAGTTAAACAATCAATATGGCTTCAAGAACTGTTGGGTGAAATCAAAGGAAGAGAACCTGAAAAATTTCTCATCAAGATTGATAATAAGTCTGCAATTACACTCACTAAAAATCCAGTGTTTCATGGGAAGACGAAACACATTCACAAAAGGTATCATTTCATACGAGAATGCATCGAGAAGGAGGTCATTAACGTTGAACACATACCAGGAACTGAGCAGAAAGTAGATATATTGACAAAGGCATTAGCTCGGATCAAGTTTGAAGAAATGAGACAATTGATTGGAGTACAAGATATGTCACGGGTAAGGTTGAAGCTTAACGGGGAGAATGTTGGTTAAACTTCAACATAGAAGTCACTAACAAGCTGGTTAGGACAAGATTAGGAAATTAATGTAATCCTAAGGGAATTAGAAGTCATCTAGTTCTAAGAAAAGGAAAGACATGTAATAAGGTAATAGGACTAGGAAAAGGAATTCATAGTTCTATATATATATGATCACCAAAGTTGTGGTTGATCATATGAACAAGATTAGAGCTTGTGTTTAGTTTTGAGAGATTTTCTAAACATCAATAAAGAGAGTTGTCTTTATATAAGCTAAGTTTCATCTTGCAGTTGTCATTAGCCGTTACATCCTTTTTATGCCAACCCGACATTGTACAAAACAAACAAAAACTTAGAATGCAAATAAACAAAACTAAAGAATATGAAGCTAGCAGTAACATCGACACCCTTGGTATGCAGCAACCACATTAAGCTTAGATCTAGCTGTTAAACTTATACCCCTCGCAAACTTCTCCCAACAAACCTATACATAGATCCAAATTAATGAAACTGGTTTTACCTTCCAAAGCATAGAAAGTGTGAATGTATTCAAAGGCTAATTGATATCTGAACATTGGCACCAATGGCAATGTTGGATTTTTGTCGCAGGAGTTAGCCTGAGCTTTCGTCTCCTCTTGAATGCTAATTATCCATCTAGCATTATTGCTAATTAACACAAAATAATCTAAGCCCAAAAAAATTGTTGAAACCTGCCAGCCCTAATGCTATTAATTTAAGCAATCAGTTAGTTTAAGACGGAAGTTAGCTGTAGACGGGTCATGACAGAGGTTAGCGATATTATTTTAAGCAATCAGTTAGTTTAAGATGGAAGTTACCTATTGACGGGTCATGGCAGAGGTTAACGATTTCTGGGACACTTCCTTTTTGTTAGCTTGGTCCGGGCCACGACATAATTTATGCCGTCCAAAATAATAAAAGATTCCAAAAATCAAGGGCCACCTTTGACTCAAAATCAAACACTCAATAACCAATGCTTGCCGTAGGATGTCCGAAATCAATGGCGTTAGTTGACCCATAGACAGACAACCTTGTTTCTTATAATATAGACTAGGTATCACCCGGCCTGCGGCCGGAGCTCAACCTCTTTTGAGCTTTCTCATGTTGTTATTTGATACGTTGGTCCGTATTATCTCAGGTGTATGGTGTTTATCCAATCGGGTAATAGTATTACGGGCCTATCATCCATTAGGAAAGACCCAGTGTTCGGTGGCAGAACCTGGTTTTAATTTTGGAAAATTTCTTGTTTGGTCCTAAGCCCATAAGGTTATTTATAGTAGGGTCCAACTGGATTTTACTCTTATCCTAAGGTCCAAAGTTATTTGAAAACATGGAAATGACTAATATACCCCACTGTTTAAGTACGTGTGAAATAACATACTTCTACCAAATCAGGATTTTATTTATCTGGAGGTCCAAATTTAATTAAAACATATAAAGGACCATAGATTTGAGTACATATCTGCTACACTGTTTACAAATTTGAGTACATATCTGCTACACTGTTTACAAATTTGAGTACTTCTATTATTTTATTTCTCAGTAATCTTCTCTCTTGCTGCATCACAATCTTCTTAGCTTAACCCACAACTGCAACAGCTACATCAACACCATTGTCATTTCAATTCAGCTGCAACACAGACTTGTTCTTCTTCCCTGTTTACACAACACTACCATCTTCATAAACCCATTGAGACGAACATCTCATCCACTGATTTTGTTCACAGTAATCACCACATACAATTCCTCCTCTATCTCATATGTATCTTCAGTTTACATCAGCAACCCAACCTTCTATTTTCCTCCAAATCCATTTTCAGCACACCTTCTTTCAAACACACATCACAACCAATTTTTAACTTTATCAAGACCACCACCAATTTCACAAGCTTGCAAATCTGAACCAATAGCAACTCTTGTTCCTATCATTCAAAATCTGTTATTTCTTGCAATAAGTTCTGAACTGCAGCTCCAGATCATCTCCATATCCAATTCCAGTACTGAATCAAACGTAACAAAGATCATTTATTTCAGTATTTCATATACGTACTGAATCAAACATAACAAAGAGCACTTCCTATCAGTATGTGACATATGTACTGAAGATTCATGAAAACACAAAGAGAAAGCACAAAGAAAATGGCGAGTACAAACCTGTGTTGGATTCATTCGGAAAGTAGACATCAGTATACAATGAGCTGGTGCACTCTCTGATCCATGTAGAAAGGCATTTATGAAGGAACTGTCGGGACTATCAATTAATACCAGCATTACATAGCCTGGTTTCCAGAAGGAAGGCAAAATGATGATGCTTATAATAGATGTATGCATATGAGTAAGTATTTGGATTGGATCACTCAGCATCAGACATGTTTTGAACCTGTAAATGTGACAAAGATGTAACAGTATTAATACACAATATTTCACATATGTACTGATGGATCAATACTAAAACAAGTGAGAGATCTATGAAAAAAACAGAATCTAGGAGAAGTTTCTATGAGTATGCCATATATGTACTGCAGATTCATGAACTACAAATCAAACTGCATGAAAAGAATAATTAAGGATCTATCAGAAATAGCAGAATCTAAGCACATAATATGGTATTTGACATATGTAATGATGGATCAAACTAAAAAAAGTGAGAGATCTATGAAAGAAACATAATCTAAGAGCAGTTTCTATGAGTATGCCATATATGTACTGCAGATTCATGAACTACAAATCAACTGCATGACAAGAATAATTAAGGATCTATGAGAAACAGCAGAATCGAAGCACATAATGCAGTATTTCACATATGTACTGATGGATCAAACTAAAAAAGTGAGAGATCTATGAAAGAAACAAAATCTAAGAGAAGTTTCTATGAGTATGTCATATATGTACTGCAGTTTCATGAACTACAAATCAATTTCATTACAAGAATAATTAAGAATCTATGAGAAACAACAGAATCGAAGCACATAATACGGTATTTCACATACGTACTGATGGATCAAACTAAAAAAATGAGAGATCTATGAAAGAACCAGAATCTAAGAGCAGTTTCTATGAGTATTCCATATATGTACTGATGGATAATACGATCTGAAAGTACAAACAAATCGAAAACAGAAAAATAATAAAATCGATAGCTAAAATCATTAAAAACATGATAATCTAACCAAATAACACAATAAATATGAACAAGATTCATAAAAAAGGAACAAAAACGACCGAGCTCTATGAGTATTCCGTATATGTACTGCTGGATAATACGATCTGAAAGTATAAACAAGCCTGATTTTGAAGCGAAAACGGAAAGATGATGAAATCGAAAGCATATATCTCTCACTTTTTTAAGAATCTATGAGAAACAACAGAATCGAACAATCACAAAGAAGATTTATAAAAACAAAAATAAAAAAAGCAATTCACAAATAGAAATATAAACAATGTAAATCACAGAAATCACTAACATAGAGAACATCATTATAATCGAGTTACCAAAATCATGAAATCGATCTAATCTTTATGATTCAGTTGAAATCATAACAAAAAACAAAAACAAACATTATAGAAAAGATTAGATAACATACCTGCAAAAAGAGGGCGACCTTCAGAAACCCTACGTCTAAATTCACCAGCACCAACAACAGCAGAAGAAAGAGAAAGGAGAGAAGAAAACCGATCTGAATTTTTTTGATCGAGAATATAGAAAACTTAAAATGTTATTTGTTAGGTGAAGGTTATTTTAGGAATTTTTGAAATACACATCTTTGGTCACGCACGTGTACATGACCTGGGCTTAAAAAATTTGGTCCATTTTCATGTTTTCTTTTAATTATGGACCTCTGTTAGTGGGCTTTAATGGGTGGACCTGCCACTAACTAAGAACACTATAATGGTACCTATTGGTAATTCCTAGTTTAATTTTAGGGGAAAAGAACATTTTTATAAAGAAATTTGGTAGACTGATATTATGAAAACTTAATAAATGGTGGACTAAATTCAAAAAAATGGAGGATTAACATTATACAAAGAAAACCAAGGACTAATTAAGGATTTTAGGGGGCTAGAGCCGGGTCTAGCCGACCTCTAATTACCCCACCGCTAAGCCATAGCAGCCGAGGCTATCACCGGTTACAAACATGAAATTGATGGACAGTGGCTCATCGCCACAATTTTATTCAGTCGGTGCCAACGAGTGGTTAGGTTTTCTCTTAGACGTGTTATCATCCTTAGTATTTTTCCTTAAATTTCTGCCGTTGGGGATAATTAATGGAGTTCACCAAAAAAAAAAAACTGATATCACATAGTAGGATTATAGAGATTTTCTTTTAAAAACTCTCTCAAATAATATTTGGACAGTTAGAAATATGGGTGATTTGGCAACTTCAGTTTGATGAGAGTATCTATTTCTAGAGATTTTCGTCCACACCTTCGTCATGTGTTTTAAGGATTTAAAACTGTACAGGACAACCAAATAAACATCCATACTCCATTTGAGATTGTTTTTAAAAAATAAGGATATATCAAAATATTATGTGGGCCATAAAAATAAGTTTGATTTTAATTTATCTCCACCCTGGAATCTTGGATATATCACCGTTAGAAATTATCAAAGTGAGAGAAGTAAAGGTGCATCCTACTTTACTTTATTGTAACGTGACATTCTTATTTAGGTACACTACTCAACTGTCCATATAGGGTTTTTATCCTTCAATTAAATTCTTTATATTTTTTGTTTAATTATTTTTTTTCCGGAATGGGTATCCGGATCCTTCAATTTTAAACGTAATGTCGTTTGTTGGGTTTCCGGAATGAGTTGACGAATCCTGATTATAACCCTCTAAAATCCTGTTAATCATATACGAACCCCTACAATATTCTTCAGGTAGCCTCACTTTTGTTTAGTATTTAGTCCACTAAGTCGAACATATCTATAAAATTTTGTTTTAGCCAGCCCCACACCCCCAATTTAATTTCTGCTCCGCCACTCGTTTGTGTTCATACTTTAGTTTTGTGGCTTTGAATATCCCTGTTGCTTAACAACTCTTTTGTTTGTTGGTAGCCACAGCAGGGCTAGTGGTAACGTATGGACTTAATTAATTTGTTTGAAGGCCCTGTAAGTTAAGCTGATCAAATCATGCCTTTATCATCATATTATTAAGAGAGGGATTATTTCCATTGAAAGGATTCTTCGGTACTCAAGTTTGCTTGTATTCCCAATGAGGCTCCTCTGGTGGTAGAGCACATAGGCCAGCCTCAAGTTTGCTTTCTCGGGGAGGTCATTGTCCTAAAATAGGACTCTCCCATGAACCAAACATATATCTTTCTCGGAAAAAATAATGTGAACAACCTGTACAGATTTTATATGCACCACAAATGTATCTAAGGTGAAAAAAGATATTGGCAGTGTTGGGTGCAATAATCAAAAATAAGAAAAAAATCAAATAAGCAAAAGTTATTGATACTTAGCTCCTTTATAGTGGAAGTGATCGATTTGATGAAACAGGCGAGCTCCCCAAATCCCCGCAACAGCAACAAGGCAAAACTTTGGAAAAACAGAGTGAGTCACGTGTTCAACACGTTGCCCTTAAGACATTAGCGCCCGACTACATTCAAGAGTGATGTTATAGCCCTCACAGGACGGATATCTCCAGGATAAAACATCCTACTACACCTATTACTAGCATATGTAGTAGATGCTCAAACTTGAGCTTGGCAACTCCGAAAAAACCGTTAAGGAAAATCGTGAACCTTAAGAAACGCTATAAAATATTTTCCCTTTAAGGGTCCCTCTAAAATATAAAACAACCCCTTTCTCATAGATTTTACAAAAGTAATGAATTTGTTTATATAATTGCCAAAAACAACTTAAGAAGAGGAACTCCCCGATGTGGGACTAAAAGGTTTATATAGTCTCTTAAAACTACTAAAAAACGGAAACTCCACAATGTGTGACTAATAAGTTTCATTCACAAAGAAAACAAAATTAAATTTATTTAGCTAAACCCCTTAAAACAACAATTAATTAATATCGTTTCCAACAATCCCCACCAAGGTCGGGCCAATAGGGGAAGCAGGGAAAGCCCCAGTTTGGGGCAACAAGGCCCAGGGGGCAACAAAATAGTTGTTTTGTATTTTGGGCTCTAGTCAAAACTCAAACCATTTTAGGGGTTTATTCATAAGCTATGTGATATGTAGCGCAAAATATCGAATAGTTTCAGGGCTAGAATGGAAGTTTGTTACTCATTCAGTCATTTTTTTAATAACCCTCATGGGATGGCTAAAAAACAAAGTAACTGGAGCTATTTAGGGTTTACGAGTAAAGCTGCAAAGATATTTTTAGTTCTGATTCTTGTTTTGTATTTTTATACATGTTAATTCTCTTTTTAGTTTACTACTATTTTGCTGGATCATAGGTTAATATGAGGCTTTGGTCATAAATTCTGGAGTTAGATTGGATCTCAGTAAAATCATCGTTGCTTATATGGTATAGAAGGTTAGAAACTAAACTACGCGTTATTAGTTAGCTGATGCCAACGTTCCAGGCTTCTACCATATGAAAATGTTCTAGGTTTCTAGTAATACAATTTGAAGCTATAATTGAGAAATGACAAAAAATATTCATTCCACTAATCATAATTCTTGTATACTGTAGGCGTGCCTCCACCTGATAAAAAAGAAGCAAGCATCATGATCTCAATATGATAAAAACAGTTAAAAAAAATTCTTGTTAGGTTAAGTATATCGACATTACAGGGGCAAAAAAAAAATCCGCTTCGGGGAAAAAATAACTCAAGACCGGCCCTGCCCCCACATGAATGAAAACCTCAATAAAACATGAAAGTATAGATAGATCTTGGTAAATCAACATCCCAATCTCACGACCCAAACATACTGAACAGATATACGGATCGTGCAAGTGGTGAAACCATAACAGTCCTTTCTACGTCCTCTCCCTTACACAACAGTGTGTTGACCCCAGGGTCATACTATGGATTGCAAAAATCATATAGTATAGAGAGCTTTCATCTTTAGTTCTTCACAAGTGAGACTAAAGGTTCCTTTCACCAAAGTGTAAAAGCATGAACCAGTGAACCCTTAGTGACCCTTAGGTCCTAAGTTCCTGTAATGCCAAAACCATTAAAATGAAAATCACATAAAAAGCGCAGGAACTACCATTTTAGGCAGAGGTGTCCATGAGGTGTTGAACCTTTGCTTAGTGAGATATTACCGGAATTACTTGCTAGAGACAGTGAACTATGTCTTGAACTGCTAGCGTTTGATGTAATTCGCGATAACAACCACGGATGATATCTCCAAGGGTGCTGCCAAGCTCGTGACGTTTTGTCCAATTTGGCCCTGGACATATCCTGTTTCTCAGAATGCTCTAGAGAATCAAAGCTCATATTCGCATAGGAAGCGGCCCCACTTCTTCATTCAGATAGGTGAGTTTCCATCAAGAGTGTTACTGCTACACCCCACTTCAATCTTAAATTGAAACTATATAACTCATTAAGACTTCTTAAAAGTCATCCTTCACATGCAGTCACACTATCACGTCTACATCATAGGGAAGGGACAGAGAATGAAATTCTATGATAGTGTTTACCTTTACCCACCACGAATTAGTTGTCTCATTCGAAACCTTGATCTTAGGATCTCCAGTCAGCAAGGTTGAGTATCCTTCATGGCAAGTTTAATTTATGAGCTTAAGCCCCATCCCCCTTGATGCATTTTTAACTATCTCTTTGGATAAACCTTTCGTCAAAGGTTGCGCGATATTCTCCTTGGACTTTATCCAATCAATGGAAATAACGCCGATTGAGATTAGTTATTTTTAGCTTTAGCTATTATAGCTTGGCTAACACAATGTATAGATATAGCTGGCACAGGCCTATGCCAGAGAGAAATGTCTTCTAAAAAGCATCTTAGGCACTCGGCCCCCTCTCGTGATTTATCTAACGCAATACTCTCAGATTCCATAATGAATTGAGCAATATATGTTTGTTTGGAAATCTTCCAACAAAAAACCCTCATGCTAGAGTGAAAACATATCCACTCGTAGACTTATACTCCTCTGAGTCAACTATCCAGTTTGCATCACAAAGTCCCTCAAGGACATCAAGATACCTTTCATAAATCAAATAAAAGGTAATAGAGTATTTTAGGTACCATAATACTCTACTTAGTGCATATGAATGCTCTTTCTCTGGACTATAAGTATATCTACTTAACTTATTCAAAATATAGGCAATGTCTGGACTCTTACAGTTCATTAAATTCATCAGACATCCCATAACTCTTGAGTATTCAAGTTAAGACACTCCATTACCCTTATTTTTCTTGAGTCTACAAGAAGAATCATATGGAGTAAAAGCAGGCTTACAATCAGACTGATTGTATCTCTTAAGCACAAATTCAACATAATGAGAATGACTAAGACTATAAATGTTTGATTATCTTCTAATCCTCATCCCTAAGATTACATCAAAAGGGCCTAAGTCTTTCAAGTCAACGTTCTCATTCAGTGCATGTTTTAAGTGGAATTAATCACATCTATCTTTGTATCAAGTATAAGCATATCATCAACATACAAGCATACAATCACACAAGCATCCTTAACAAGTTACTTGTAAATATACTTGTCAGATTCATTAACTTAAATCCACTACACATTATCACATGATCAAAAAATTTCACCTCACTGTTTACGTGCTTATATTTTATAAACCATACAAAGATTTGTTCAACTTACAAACTTTGTCTTCATAACCTTTCACTACAAAGTCCTCAGATTGGTCTATGTAAATTTCTTTATCTAATTCACGGTTTTAGAAAAGCTGTCTTAACATCCATCTGATGTATCTCCAAGTTGTTTATGGCAGCAATATCAATTAACATCTCAACAGAAGTAATTCTCGTCACAAGTGAATAAGAATCAAGGAAATTTACACCTTCTTTTAGTTTATTGACTTTAGCTACCAACTTAGCCTAATATTTTTCCACAGTTCCATATATCTAACGTTTCCTCTTAAAGACTCATTTACATCCTATGGTTTTACTCCCTAGAGGTAAACTAGCAAGCTCCCAAGTCTGGTTCCGACGGACTGAGTCCATTTCACTAAATGAAGCTTCTTACCAGAATGGGGTTTCAATAGATATCAAGAATTCTTTACACGTCAGGGGCTCAGACTAATCTAGGAAAGTTATGAAGTCGGTTTCATAAGAAGTCTCAAGTCTAATGGTTTTACTTCTCTTAGGCTCAACCTTAACTTCATCTTTCTTTAAGATATGTTCTGACTATTTGGAAATAAATATAGGGGATCAACAACACATCTCTAGTGAGCTACATGATTAAGAATAAACATGTTCAAAGAACTCAACATCCCTAGATTCCGCAATAAAATTCACACCAAAGTTAGAAAAAATAAGAACACACAACCAAAAATCTATATGTAGAAGTATACTCAGCATACTCTATATAAAGACACAAATGACATTTTTGGTTTATATCTAGTTCTTTTAGGAAGAGGAATGACAATCTTAGTCAAACACCCCCACACTTTGACGCATTCATAAGAAGGTCATCTACCTTTCCATACTCATCTGATACTTAAAAGGGTACTCTATTCAGGATATACTAGTTAAGAGGAATGCCTCCCCCCACAAGGCCGCAGGTAATCCTGAACTAATCAACATGGTAATTGTTATCTCCTTAAGGATACAATTATAAGGCTTCCAATTGGTTTTCAACTTCAAGTTTATACATCTTAAGGTTTCTTAGGCATAATCCTTATCCCTAAACAAGTATACAAAATAGTACCTCGTACAATCATCTACGAAAGTTATAAACCATCTTTTACCACAGAGGTTTTGGGTTGAACTCATGTCAACTAGGCCTAACTGAATTAATTCTAAGGGCTTAGAATTACTCTGAACATTTGTGCTAAAAGATTTTTATATCATATTCATTTTACTTTTGTGTTCAAGATCCAAACTAAATTTGGGTACGCAGCCTATGTTAGGCAGTTTATGCATTGACTTATAATTTTATGGTTCCAAGTCTACCATGCAAAACATTCAAAGACACACAAAAGAAAGCACGAGAATCAATTATGTTCACTTCATCAGATTTTCCTTTAAGCTTATATAGACCCTAAGTCCTATAACTGTTGCCTAAAAAATCGCTGCCCTTAGTTATAACAAGTTTTCCACATTTAATTAAAATCTTCAATCTTTTACCATCTTCAAGAGAACAAGATACAAGATTCTTGCATATGCTCGGAACATGAAAACTTCATTCAGTGTGAGAATATTACAGATATGAGCTTATGCTCGACCTTTCCCTTTTATGCAACCTCCGTCGCAGATGAGTTACTCATATCGAGTTTCTCGACATCCCTTATCCTCTGATAAGAGGTGAACAGGTCTCTGTTTCAACAAACATGCTTAGTGGCTCCAGAATCCACCCACCAGTCTCTCACATTGGTTATTAAAATAACTTCCGACATCATGTCAATGAACTCGTTTTAATTTGTTTCAACTAAATTAGCATTAACTTTCAACTTATTAAGGTTTTATGTTGTCTACACTTTACTGTCGTATGGCCAGGAATTTTACAAACATAACAATCACCCTTAGTGAAAGTAATGCTGGATTCAGTTTTACGAAACATACCTTTCCTATGAAGACTACACTTAACTTGTATTTGATGTTCTCGCCTTTGTCATCTCTGGAAGACTTGTGTTCATACACATGCGCCTGGTAGCCATGTTCCTTTTCAATTTCATGTCACAATCCTCGTTTATACTCTGACCACAGACACGGTAATTTACCAATCACCTAATACACCACATCTCACAAACCTTAGTTCCGAATCGGAAAATAATATATGAGTTTTGAAGATAACATCTAGATATACAAACTTCGTTTGAATCATCATTTTAAAAAACTCATGGTTACCCCATAAAAACTACTTTAGTTAACAACAAATTTCTGCCCGTCAGAATTTTCAGGAACGTTTCTCTGCTTTGTAAAATATCAAAAAAAATACTTTTACAACTCCAAAAATTCTGAAATTTTACGTGGGTAACTATCAGGATGTCTACTACGTTGTGTCAAAAGTGTTCATCGAAATTACTTCTAGGTTGAGAGATAAATTCGAAACTCTACAGCTGACCAAAAATTCGTTTTTTGTTTTTCACTCCATAATTAACATCCATGATTATTACAAACTGTAATGTCTTAAGATTGTTGGGTGCAATAATCAAAAACAAGGAAAAAATCAAATAAGCAAAAGTTATTGATACTTAGCTCCTTTATAGTGGAAGTGATCGATTTGATGAAACAGACAAGCTCCCCAAATCCCCGCAACAGCAACAAGGGAAAACTTTGGAAAAACAGAGAGAGTCACGTGTTCAACACGTTGCCCTTAATATATTAGCGCCCGGATACACTCAAGAGTGATTCTATAGCCCTCACAGGACGGATATCTCCAGGATAAAACACCCTACTACACCTACTACTAGCATATGTAGTAGATAGGAAAATCGTGAACGCTTAAGAAACGCTATAAAATATTTTGCCTTTAGGGGTCCCTCTAAAATATAGAGCAACCTATTTCCCATAGATTTTACAAAAGAAGTGAATTTGTTTATATAATTGACAAAAACAACTTAAAAAGAGGAACTCCCCGACGTGGGACTAAATAGTTTATATAGTCTCTTAAAACTACTAAAAAACGGAAACTCCATAATGTGAGACTAATAAGTTTCATTCACAAAGAAAATAAAATAAAATTTATTTAGTTAAAAACCTTAAAAAAACAATTAATTAATATTGTTTCCAACAAGCAAAACAGACAGTGGAAAATTAACTCTTATTTCAAACACTTTTCTGCGTAGTGGAAGCTTCTGCTCCGATACATGAAAAGGTAATTAGCAAACCTACGAACCCTTGTGTGTATGATCCTATTTACAAACGTCTCATTCAAATTTGTAATATGATTAAGAATCTTTGAATCACGAAAAGTAAAACCCCTCAAACATACTGAGTGTTTGATTTTACTTGCTGACAATGAAACATCGTACAACCAAGAAGCGGAACTAATTACTTTTAGACTTGAAAAAAGAAACCACCTAAAATTATCCATCAACAAAATGTATCTGTAACAGAGCGGTGATGGAAAGAGTAACTAATCAGTTACATAAAGAATCAACTGAAGCGAGGAAGAAGAAATAGAATTGTCCCAAATCATGGAGTTGGCGGAATGTTTCTTTTTATATGGCCCGACGTGTTAGGTTAGGTTAAGCTAATCAGACTAGACTTTTTTCCCTTTTCCCTTAAACTTAACTTTTTTTTTTGAGACGGTTTTCCGTTTTTCTTTTTTTTTACACTTTTTAGGATTTGCCTTATTGAAGTCTATGGACGCGCAGATTTGTCCCATCCCTTTTGGACGGTGGATCTATCTCCTGACAGAAACAACGTTTTCTTATTCTATAGATTATTACTATATAGACCTATAAATTATAATCATAATATACTTCCTATTTAGGGAGGTGGTTGATACCTGTTACAAGGTCAATTAGGGTAAGAAAGAAATTATGGTTCAGAGATTCCAACACTGCTTCTTTGTTATCGAGTTTGGGTATGTGGAATGTAGTTCGTGATTTTTATGTGTTATAGATGCAAGCTCATGGTCGGATTCAATAGTTGATGAGAACATGCCCGAGACCATATTTTGCATACTGTATATATCCTTAGTATGACACATTAGCACCGGCAATCTGCCATCGACTAAAGATGGCAGTATGTATGTAGGTACAATGGAAAGACTATAGGTGAGTGATGAAACTGACAAACGAACCAACAAAACTAAAAAGGGTCTTTATTGACAAGCCAACATCCGAGACACAGGAAAAACCAAATGTTTTATTGGCAATAAAAGATATCGAAAAGTATTAAATTTAAAGGCTGATTTTGGAAGTGGTGTTATATCTCAAAATATGCTCATGCAAGGTAAAGACAGGGAGAGCTTTAAAAACAAATTCTTAAATTTTGCACGGGATCATAATTCACAGATAAATAGGAATTCACTTAATGCATGCACCCTATAATGCATAACACAGTAACCTTAGGTTGGAGTTCTTGAATGTTATGTCCTCTTTTAATATATGACGAAACTTAATGCATAACACAGTGACCTCAAGTTGGAGTTCTTGAATGTTATGTCCTCTTTCAATATATGACGAAATTGCTCATCCTGGGTATGACCAGCATTGGCTGTCTTTCGTTCTAACAGAATTACGTCATTTTATATTGCAAGTGATCTTTTATGTGTTAAAATCTTAAAAATAAGAAATGAACAGTGAAAATTAATCCGCAAGGGTAGCACTTAATGTGCCAGTAATCGTACTTAGATATCACACGAATAAAAAATAGATATCCAACAAAAGTCTTGGAAACCTGGCATATTTTATATGAGATTATGATGCATATATTCCAATTACGAAAAATAGCGCAATCCTTGAAGATTTTATATATTCCAATTGCGAAAACATCAAATCCTCAAGTTTATTGTGATAACCTTTTGAATGATTCTTAATGTTGTTAATGGATAGATTTGATAGGAACAGTGGCGGAGCCACATGTTACTTGTGGGTGGCCATGGCCACCCCAAGATTTTCAAAATCCAATACCACTATACGTATACTCCATGGTTTCATTTTTACAAGCTAATGTTTATGGCCCCTCCAACATTTGAATCTTGACTCGGCAGCTGGATAGGAAGGAATTTGGAGATATTACAAACTTGAATGACTTTTGTATAATCTTGAAATATTTATGTAAGGTTTCCAATTTTCTAAATCGGTGTTATCAATATATTTATGAGGCTTGCCTCTTTTCCAAAAATAACGTATATGCGTGACAATGATTCAAAAAACCATTCAGAATCATGATTTTCAGTTGTGCTAATTATGATTTCCACGGCCCTCAAAAACTTTGATCTTAAAAAGGAGATGCTTGAAAAACAACACGTTTCTGAAGCTGCGAGGAATAATCTGAATGAATATAGTGAAAAATTAAGAGAGAATTTTTAAGAAGATACATTTGCAGCAACTAAGAGAAAACTAATATGGGAAATATTCTTGAACAATGGTAAGTTCCTTGATGCATTGACTTCACATTTCGTTCATTTATGCGAAAGATATTGCATGTAAAACTTCTTTAGTTGTTAGAGAAAGTCGTTTTGGTTCTTAAAATATTTCATATTAGTGAAATTCACTTGGTGATGATGCTAGTTATGGTGAATCAGAGTCGAAAAGAAGGTGAGTTTCTATGATCCGATCAAATTTGTTTTTCATATAAACATTATTTAAATTCTTGGATTTAGGGACTTCTGTTTACAAATATTTGCAGTTTTGAACAACAACTTAAAATCTAAGATCAACATTGGAAGTCTAATAACTTCCTTCTATATCAAATGCAAACATTAAGAAAATGTGATTGTCTTACTTGACAGTATGAGATAGGGTCTTCTTCGCTAACACCACGAAGTTGAATTTTAAATTTAAGGGCACAACATTTTCGCCTCTGCACCAATATTTCTTCTTAAATCTTAATGGTCATATGATGAAGAATGA
This sequence comes from Papaver somniferum, assembly GCF_003573695.1. NCBI lineage: Eukaryota > Viridiplantae > Streptophyta > Magnoliopsida > Ranunculales > Papaveraceae > Papaver > Papaver somniferum. The sequence goes on from NC_039364.1 coordinate 209,874,586, forward strand.
AATATGTTTTATTATATTATTGTACGCATTGTGAATGAACCGTGTCATTGCTATGAATGTGGTGGACGAGTAATCAGTAAACCGAAAACCTAGAAAATTTGAGATACATAACACTTTAATTTAATTAGACGTGAAATCTCAGTTGGGTTTCGTGGATTTCGAAATGTTGACACTTTAAATTAATTATACATATATTGATGGTTATACCAAAACAATGTTTCTAATAGGTAATAAAGATGTGATTCATTGTGATATAATATGTTTGACAATAACTTCTCGCTTAATTGCTTGCTATCTTAGCTCAACAGGTAAGAGCACATGGCTTCAACCATGTAGTTGTGGGTTTGACTCCCAAAAATGGCATTTAACTCTATGTGCAAGGACCACGAACCCAACATTACAAATACTCGGGAAAATTTGTAAGCATTTAAATTTATATTTTAGGTATTGATTCCCATGTTATCGAAAGTGTTCACCTGTAAAATCATGAAGATTTTTACGCATGCTTACCTTTGCTTGAATACGTCAATTAGTTGACTTCAACCGAAAGTAATAGTCTTGCATGTTAGTGATGGTGTTGATATTCATCTATTTTGGAGATTTACACACTTACCTGGCAGCTGCTGAAGTGACAAATAATTGGAGAAAGCGTCTATGAGGTATTCGAGTCGTCCAACTCACAAAGGCGAAAAAATTACCATTCAAATTACTACGTATGTGTGTAAATTCGGTGTTGTTTCCGTGCTCACAGCTTACCTAAATAGCTCTAGGTAGTGGATGTTGAACACTATAATAGCTAGATACTAAATAACGAGCTAGATTCGACAACTCATCCAATGTCAAATGGTTGAGCTATGAGATAGCTTAAATTATCACAACAAGGAATTATATCTAGGACCTACCCACCAGAGGAGTACGTGATTCTTGTTACATGAGTAAGACTTTTCTCTACAAAAAATTTACTTTTTCGGGGATTTGAATTTAAAAAGATGTGAAGAAACATGACAAAAAAATAGCCATACAAGATATATACTACTTTCGTTTTGTGACACAAATTTTGTTTTCAGGTCTTTCTGAACTAAGCTAGAGCTTAAATGGAGTCATGGAGCACAAGTGTTCTCATTTTCCCTTTTTTAATAAAATAAATGGACAAACGTTTTCATTGCCTATCAAAATTTTGGGTAAATCTGAGCATCATATAATTTTTTTTCTTTTCTTAAAAGATTATACCCGAGTCTCATTATACTTCAATTAAATCAAAATTAATATATTAAGTTAATTTGAGTTAAGGGTATTATACTATCATATTCCACTTCATATGAAATTTTAAGTTAATTTAAGTTAATTCTGAAATTTTACGTGGGTAACTATCAGGATGTCTACTACGTTGTGTCAAAAGGGTTCATCGAAATTACTTCTAGGTTGAGAGATAAATTTGAAACTCTACAGCTGACCAAAAATTCGTTTTTTGTTTTTCACTCCATAATTAACATCCATGATTATTACAAACTGTAATGTCTTAAGATTGTTGGGTGCAATAATCAAAAACAAGGAAAAAATCAAATAAGCAAAAGTTATTGATACTTAGCTCCTTTATAGTGGAAGTGATCGATTTGATGAAACAGAC
>NC_039364.1:209876222-209876703 GCF_003573695.1 Papaver somniferum
CGAAAAATAGCGCAATCCTTGAAGATTTTATATATTCCAATTGCGAAAACATCAAATCCTCAAGTTTATTGTGATAACCTTTTGAATGATTCTTAATGTTGTTAATGGATAGATTTGATAGGAACAGTGGCGGAGCCACATGTTACTTGTGGGTGGCCATGGCCACCCCAAGATTTTCAAAATCCAATACCACTATACGTATACTCCATGGTTTCATTTTTACAAGCTAATGTTTATGGCCCCTCCAACATTTGAATCTTGACTCGGCAGCTGGATAGGAAGGAATTTGGAGATATTACAAACTTGAATGACTTTTGTATAATCTTGAAATATTTATGTAAGGTTTCCAATTTTCTAAATCGGTGTTATCAATATATTTATGAGGCTTGCCTCTTTTCCAAAAATAACGTATATGCGTGACAATGATTCAAAAAACCATTCAGAATCATGATTTTCAGTTGTGCTAATTATGATTTCCACG
>NC_039364.1:209876713-209950230 GCF_003573695.1 Papaver somniferum
GAAACTCTACAGCTGACCAAAAATTCGTTTTTTGTTTTTCACTCCATAATTAACATCCATGATTATTACAAACTGTAATGTCTTAAGATTGTTGGGTGCAATAATCAAAAACAAGGAAAAAATCAAATAAGCAAAAGTTATTGATACTTAGCTCCTTTATAGTGGAAGTGATCGATTTGATGAAACAGACGAGCTCCCCAAATCCCCGCAGCAGCAACAAGGCAAAACTTTGGAAAAACAGAGTGAGTCACGTGTTCAACACGTTTCCCTTAATATATTAGCGCCCGGATACACTCAAGAGTGATGCTATAGCCCTCACAGGACGGATATCTCCAGGATAAAACACCCTACTACACCTACTACTAGCATATGTAGTAGATAGGAAAATCGTGAACGCTTAAGAAACGCTATAAAATATTTTGCCTTTAGGGGTCCCTCTAAAATATAGAGCAACCTATTTCCCATAGATTTTACAAAAGTAGTGAATTTGTTTATATAATTGACAAAAACAACTTAAAAAGAGGAACTCCCCGACGTGGGACTAAAAAGTTTATATAGTCTCTTAAAACTACTAAAAAACGGAAACTCCATAATGTGAGACTAATAAGTTTCATTCACAAAGAAAATAAAATAAAATTTATTTAGTTAAAAACCTTAAAACAACAATTAATTAATATTGTTTCCAACAAGCAAAACAGACAGTGGAAAATTAACTCCTATTTCAAACACTTTTCTGCGTAGTGGAAGCTTCTGCTCCGATACATGAAAAGTTAATTAGCAAACCTACGAACCCTTGTGTGTATGATCCTATTTACAAACGTCTCATTCAAATTTGTAATATGATTAAGAATCTTTGAATCACGAAAAGTAAAACCCCTCAAACATACTGAGTGTTTGATTTTACTTGCTGACAATGAAACATCGTACAACCAAGAAGCGGAACTAATTACTTTTAGACTTGAAAAAAGAAACCACCTAAAATTATCCATCAACAAAATGTATCTGTAACAGAGCGGTGATGGAAAGGGTAACTAATCAGTTACATAAAGAATCAACTGAAGCGAGGAAGAAGAAATGAAATTGTCCCAAATCATGGAGTTGGCGGAATGTTTCTTTTTATATGGCCCGACGTGTTAGGTTAGGTTAAGCTAATCAGGCTAGACTTTTTTCCCTTTCCCCTTAAACTTAACTTTTTTTTTGAGACGGTTTTCCGTTTTTCTTTTTTTTTACACTTTTTAGGATTTGCCTTATTGAAGTCTATGGACGCGCAGATTTGTCCCATCCCTTTTGGACGGTGGATCTATCTCCTGACAGAAACAACGTTTTCTTATTCTATAGATTATTACTATATAGACCTATAAATTATACTCATAATATACTTCCTATTTAGGGAGGTGGTTGATACCTGTTACAAGGTCAATTAGGGTAAGAAATAAATTATGGTTCAGAGATTCCAACACTGCTTCTTTGTTATCGAGTTTGGGTATGTGGAATGTGGTTCGTGATTTTTATGTGTTATAGATGCAAGCTCATGGTCGGATTCAATAGTTGATGAGAACATGCCCGAGACCATATTTTGCATACTGTATATATCCTTAGTATGACACATTAGCACCGGCAATCTGCCATCGACTAAAGATGGCAGTATGTATTTAGGTACAATGGAAAGACTATAGGTGAGTGATGAAACTGACAAACGACCCAGCAAAACTAAAAAGGGTCTTTATTGACAAGCCAACATCCGAGACACAGGAAAAACCAAATTTTTTATTGGCAATAAAAGATATCGAAAAGTATTAAATTTAAAGGCTGATTTTGGAAGTGGTGTTATATCTCAAAATATGCTCATGCAAGGTAAAGACAGGGAGAGCTTTAAAAACAAATTCTTAAATTTTGCACGGGATCATAATTCACAGATAAATAGGAATTCACTTAATGCATGCACCCTATAATGCATAACACAGTAACCTTAGACTGGAGTTCTTGAATGTTATGTCCTCTTTTAGTATATGACGAAACTTAATGCATAACACAGTGACCTCAAGTTGGAGTTCTTGAATGTTATGTCCTCTTTCAATATATGACGAAATTGCTCATCCTGGATAAACCACTATGTATGACCAGCATTGGCTGTCTTTCGTTCTAACAGAATTACGTCCTTTTATATTGTAAGTGATCTTTTATGTGTTAAAATCTTAAAAATAAGAAATGAACAGTGAAATTTAATCCGCAAGGGTAGCACTTAATGTGCCAGTAATCGTACTTAGATATCACACGAATAAAAAATAGATATCCAACAAAAGTCTTGGAAACCTGACATATTTTATATGAGATTATGATGCATATATTCCAATTGCGAAAAATAGCGCAATCCTTGAAGATTTTATATATTCCAATTGCGAAAACATCAAATCCTCAAGTTTATTGTGATAACCTTTTGAATGATTCTTAATGTTGTTAATGGATAGATTTGATAGGAACAGTGGCGGAGCCACATGTTACTTGTGGGTGGCCATGGCCACCCCAAGATTTTCAAAATCCAATACCACTATACGTATACTCCATGGTTTCATTTTTACAAGCTAATGTTTATGGCCCCTCCAACATTTGAATCTTGACTCGGCAGCTGGATAGGAAGGAATTTGGAGATATTACAAACTTGAATGACTTTTGTATAATCTTGAAATATTTATGTAAGGTTTCCAATTTTCTAAATCGGTGTTATCAATATATTTATGAGGCTTGCCTCTTTTCCAAAAATAACGTATATGCGTGACAATGATTCAAAAAACCATTCAGAATCATGATTTTCAGTTGTGCTAATTATGATTTCCACGACCCTCAAAAACTTTGATCTTAAAAAGGAGATGCTTGAAAAACAACACGTTTCTGAAGCTGCGAGGAATAATTTGAATGAATATAGTGAAAAATTAAGAGAGAAATTTTAAGAAGATACATTTGCAGCAACTAAGAGAAAACTAATATGGGAAATCTTCTTGAACAATGGTAAGTTCCTTGATGCATTGACTTCACATTTCATTCCTTTATGCGAAAGATATTGCATGTAAAACTTCTTTAGTTGTTAGAGAAAGTCGTTTTGGTTCTTAAAATATTTCATATTAGTGAAATTCACTTGGTGATGATGCTAGTTATGGTGAATCAGAGTCGAAAAGAAGGTGAGTTATTATGATCCGATCAAATTTGTTTTTCATATAAACATTATTTAAATTCTTGGATTTAGGGACTTCTGTTTACAAATATTTGCAGTTTTGAACAACAACTTAAAATCTAAGATCAACATTGGAAGTCTAATAACTTCCTTCTATATAAAATGCAAACATTAAGAAAATGTGATTGTCTTACTTGACAGTATGAGATAGGGTCTTCTTCGCTAACACCACGAAGTTGAATTTTAAATTTAAGGGCACAACATTTTCGCCTCTGCACCAATATTTCTTCTTAAATCTTAATGGTCATATGATGAAGAATGAAATATGTTTTATTATATTGTTGTACGCATTGTGAATGAACCGTGTCATTGCTATGAATGTGGTGGACGAGTAATCAGTAAACCGAAAACCTAGAAAATTTGAGATACATAACACTGTAATTTAATTAGACGTGAAATCTCAGTTGGGTTTCGTGGATTTCGAAATGTTGACACTTTAAATTAATTATACATATATTGATGGTTATACCAAAACAATGTTTCTAAGAGGTAATAAAGATGTGATTCATTGTGATATAATATGTTTGACAATAACTTCTCGCTTAATTGCTTGCTATCTTAGCTCAACAGGTAAGAGCACATGGCTTCAACCATGTAGTTGTGGGTTTGACTCCCAAAAATGGCATTTAACTCTATGTGCAAGGACCACGAACCCAACATTACAAATACTCGGAAAATTTGTAAGCATTTAAATTTATATTTTAGGTATTAATTCCCATGTTATCGAAGGTGTTCACCTGTAAAATCATGAATATTTTTACGCATGCTTACCTTTGCTTGAATACGTCAATTAGTTGACTTCAACCGAAAGTAATAGTCTTGCATGTTAGTGATGGTGTTGATATTCATCTATTTTGGAGATTTACACACTTACCTGGCAGCTGCGAAAGTGACAAATAATTTGGAGAAAGCGTCTATGAGGTATTCGAGTCGTCCAACTCACAAAGGCGAAAAAATTACCATTCAAATTACTATATATGTGTGTAAATTCGATGTTGTTTCCGTGCTCACAGCTTACCTAAATAGCTCTAGGTAGTGGATGTTGAACACTATAATAGCTAGATACTAAATAACGAGCTAGATCCGACAACTCATCCAATGTCAAATGGTTGAGCTATGAGATAGCTTAAATTATCACAACAAGGAATTATATCTAGGACCTACCCACCAGAGGAGTACGTGATTCTTGTTGCATGAGTAAGACTTTTCTCTATAAAAAATTTACTTTTTCGGGGATTTGAATTTAAAAAGATGTGAAGAAACATGACAAAAAAATAGCCTTACAAGATATATACTACTTTCGTTTTGTGACACAAATTTTGTTTTCAGGTCTTTCTGAACTAAGGTAGAGCTTATATGGAGTCATGGAGCACAAGTGTTCTCATTTTCCCTTTTTTAACAAAATAAAATGGACAAACGTTTTCATTGCCTATCAAAATTTTGGGTAAATCTGAGCATCATATAATTTTTTTTCTTTTCTTAAAGGATTATACCCGAGTCTCATTATACTTCAATTAAATCAAAATTAATATATTAAGTTAATTTGAGTTAAGGGTATTATACTATCATATTCCACTTCATATGAACGTTTGAGTATTTCTGATAACAAATTTTACGTTTGAGTATTTCTTGATAACAAAATGCAGACGTCCCAATACATCTGGGCCACGGGTGGGGCGAAGCCCCGCCACTCCAGTCGACAATTATCACCGGAACCGATGTATAACACGGGTTACATACTAGTAAAATAAATGAATTCCAAACTCTTCAACCGAGTGTAATAAGTGTCCAGTCTTTTGGGCTGATTTAGGGAGATATATAGAAGTAGTATTACTTTCTCGGTCAATGAATCCTAATCTGGGGTTTATCAAAAAAAGAAAAAAAAAGAATCCTAATCTGGGAAGTATATATATTTGGTGTCTGAAAAGTTTTTATTATGGTTCAAATGATTCCTATTTTAAGTATTTTTCTCCATAGTGGATGAGCTTAAATTTAGGAGAGGTTGCTATGAATGAAATGTGTTCATTTTGAAGTACTAAAATTACAATAACAAACCGTATATCACGCAATACTATTTCAAGGACTTTCTCAAACCCTGGAACTACTATTTAAACCCATCGGATGTTACAACTTTTCTTCATTCTTTTTTGATTGCAGTGTTTCTCATCATTAATAAGAGAAGCGCTGCACCAATAAACAAAGAAAGAATCAATTTATTTTACTACTTTATATCAGTTTCATAAATAACTTATCAAACAATGGCACGTCAAATCATTGTTCTTGCTCTTATCTTTGTCGCAGTTGCCGGCTCAGTCGTTTCTGCAGCCCAAAGCCCAGCTTCTGCTCCATCAAAATCTGAATCACCAAAAATTGCACCAACAGGATCAGAAGTTGCACCAGTCTCCTCACCATCCAGCGACAGCGAAGATGTAGCCGCCACCCCATCAGCCAGTCCTAAATCCTCCGCCGAAGCCCCAATTCAGAAATCTCCATCTCCCAGATCATCCATCTCATTCGCACCATCTGATGCTCCATCTGGTTCATCTGACCTAAGCTCTCCACCTGCACCCACACCTGAGGCTTCCGGACCTACCGCTGATGCTCCTACTACTACTGCTGATGCTCCTGCCCCCTCAAAGCAGAGCAATGGTGCTAGTGGTTTGACATACTCTGCTGTCGTCGGCGGTGCTGCTGCTGCTGCTTTCTTTTTTTAAGTTGTTGATATGTAATGTGTTTCTGTGTGTTCATTTGATACATGTAGATGTACAATTCATCAAGAACAAAGCATTTGACTTGAAGAATTTATTTGTTTGATAAAATTCTTATTGTACCGAATACCAAATACGAGGAAACATTTTTTTTAAAAAAAACTTCCGATTTCCAGCTTTTCTCCTAATCAAATTGTCCCATTACAGTCTAATCTCGATATATAACTAGCCTCTCAACCAGAAAAATATATTTGTTCAATGAGGTTATTTATTTATTAATAAATAAATAAATATATTCATTTAAAGTGTTTTTTTCTCTCATCTTCTTTAATGATGTCATCTCTAATTTACGTTATAGAAATGTGATAGACATCAAACATTTTTTGAACTATCGACCTTAACGAGAATTACGCAGTTATGAAATCGCCTACCTATAAAAAACACACTGGGTTCGTAAAAAATGTGAGAATGATCCTGAACCATTTAATAGCAACGTCATGTCAAATGTTTCATCAAATGAGGCATTTCGTGTAGCAATCGTCAAAAAAAAAACCTTCCTTTTACAACACATAACAAAATGTTCTAGAAGTTGTGCGTGTATTACAAAAAATTTAACGACGAGATGCATTTTGGTTTGGATAGAAGGATAAAACAATCAACCTTTCATGCATTTTTATGAGAAGAAATAACTTCTTATACGGACATTGTTGAGTGGATGAAATAAAACAATCAACCTTTCATGCATTTTTATGAGAAGAAATAACTTCTTATACGGATATTGTTGAGTGGATGAAATATTTTATTCTATTATGTATATTTTTTGTATAATATCTAGTAATTATTTATTTATGTTTTCACAAGGACTCAATTATTTTTATTCACTAATGCATTTAACGAGGTTATTTATTTATCCCTTTTGCCCAAGTCGGGACTGGAAAGAATTATTCATTTGACGAGGTTATTCATCTATTAGATATTCATTTATCGAGGTTAGACTGTATTTTTATTGAACAGTAACGCCTCTTTAAAATGCAAATTAGCAACGGGGTCCAAAACACTTCATCTAAGTAAAGATCCGTCGTTCAGTCTCTTAGGGGTTAATAAAATAATTGTCATACTCTATTTTTAGAGTTTCTGGAAATCTAAAGACTTGAAGTGATTCTATTAGAGTATTTTAACTGACTCGTGGATACAAATTCAATAAATTTTCAGATGTTTATAAAGACATAAAAATAAATAAATATATAATACCTTACCAAATTCAAAACATTTATCAGCCTGTAATTAATCCAATGATCCATTTCTTTATTACGTAGGCTATAATGTCAAAAAAAAATTGTTGCGAATTATATAGGCAGTAAGTTAATTGAAAATTAAACCAAGTCGTACCTAAGGGATTTTTTATTTTCTGGACAAGAAAATGAAAATATATAGATCAGATAGAGTATACATTTCATTTGTCCCGGAAGTATAGATCAAGGTCAAAAATCTGTCCAAAAAAAAGTTTCAAAAAAAGAGCTAGGAGGATAGCCAGAGCAATCCAAGGTTGTCATTGCATTTGCCTTGTTAGCTAATGCAACAACTATCTTGTTGGTTTCCTTAAAACAATTAATTACTACTACATTTTATTCCAAATCCTGTAAGTCTTTAATACAATTTTAAATTCTTCTACTCTTGATAAGGCCGTCCAACTGATACTGTTGTAGTCCCCTCTGACTGCCTTAGTAACTCTGGAAGTTTTTGCTTCTATCTGCATGTTGTTGTAGCCAAGCCGTTTTGTCCAATAAGTGCTTCTAGCATTGCATGGGCGTTCATCTCATCCTGTTTTTGAGCTTTGAAAACCGTCCATCTCGTTTCCTAGCACCAACCAGAACTACATCTTAGAATAAGTGAAATGAAACCTCCATAAGAGTTAAAATTGTACCCACCTGCGAAGTTCATTTTCCAAGTCTCTGTAGGTGGCAAAGTCCAGATGTTTTGGATAGTAATAACATTAAAAGCATGTCTGGATTGGGTTTCTTGAGAAAGTTGTTAATAAAGGGTTCACTCCGTTTGAGCAATTGTAAGTTTGTGTTTTGGGTTAGGGGGTAATTTCCTAGAACAGTTTATCACAACGTGCCTTCCATATCTGCCATACTATGTTAGCACATACGGCTTTCCATTGGTCTTGACTGGTATCTCATCCTGTTGAGTTAGCGGTCCGGGGGGGATTGGTTAAATTAGTTTGTTGATTCACATATATGATTTTGGAAATAATTGAGAGAGAAAGAGAATGAAGTTGTAGAAGAAGTTTTGCGGGGAAAGTTAAGGTTTTGAGAATTTGGTGAGATTAGTGATTTTAATCCTAATTTTGAAGTGGGGGAATCTTCTACAACTCATACAGATGAATCTTTGTATGATAATCTACAAAATCGTGATGAAATGGATTATATGCATGATCCTTACTTTTATTTTCCTCAAACTCAAGATGTCTACATAAATGATGAATCTTTTGAGCCAAATGAAGTATCGAATGACTCAGAAAAAGAACTGGGAGCTGAAAATAATCAGGTACACGCCTTACGTGGTGAAGTCTGTGATTTTTTCATGTTTGAATCCTCAATGGATGGATAAGTTTTTTTTTTTCAACTTTTTGTTGTCCAGTGTCGTTAAGGTCCGCTTTGGTCCAACCCTGACGACCACTTTGTTCGGCACGGTTTTTATACAAAATCGGACGACTTTTGATAAGTCATATTCCAGTCGTCACGTTTTAAGACCAGAAAATGCCGGATGGTTTGGCTCTTGTTGAAGTCGTCACGGTCGATATTATAAACCTTGTCGACTAAATGTGTCTCACTGCACTGAGAACCGTGTTGTGAAATATGTTTTGTTCGTCAATATTTGTATATGTAGACCGTGAAGACTATTTTTTGGACGTCAATATTTGTATCCCACGAACTTGCCGACTATTCTTTGGTCGTCAATATATGTTTTTGTATGTCGACCTTGCCGACTTGTATTTTTTTTTTACCATGCGTTATATCTAACTTGTGATGTTTTTGTAGATTGTATTGGCGTTAAATGATCATCCTGAAGCTCACAATGTTAGGGGGCATGATACTTCCGCGTATTATGCCAATAATTCGACATATTAACCAATCTTGACATGTTTTTTATCTTTGAATGAATAATTTGCACAGTGCTTCTAAGTTTATTTGTTTTTTGTTTTTTTTGCTGAATCTCAAATTTTTATTATTAGAAAGCTAAAACACCAAATTACAAGACTGACCCATTAATATTACAGAATAGACCCAACAAGGAAAAAAACTAAAACTATAAAGGAAAAGGCCCAAAAATGTCAGAGCCCAATAACTAAACTAAACTAAAACCAAGACTTACTCTCCTCATACTCTAAAATCTATCTGTTTTTACTAACAAGCTCTGCAGTATGTAGTGTGTGGCATTTCTACTTGAGTTAAGAAAGAAGCCATTCCATTATGAATGATTATAACTCCTTGAGATAATTCAGTCCCATGCCTAGCTAGTTTTGTAGCAGATAAATTTCTTTCTTTGTAGCAGACTTCATACTTGATATCAGATATCTTGCTGGTTGAATGTAGCCATCTATCTCTCAGATACTAAGGAATTATTCCATACTTGAAATTTTCAATTACTGACTTGTCAGATGCTCTAATGATTATCTTACTGCACTGAATTTTAGTGCCCATTCTGTTGCAAAAACAATTGATAAGAGTTTTGAAATGAAGCCTGTAGCATTACCAACACCTCTAGAAATAGTGCCAATGACCTGAGCATGACAACCTCTAGCAATAACACCATACCCTGCTGCTCCAGGATCACCCAAAGCAACACCATCACAACAGAACAGTAGATAACCCAATTGTGGATTACTCCATTGACATTCCTTTAGATTAGAATTTTTTATGTTTCTCTGCTCTAGCATGAAATAGTGAAGTATATATGAATCATATTCTGTCCTCCATTTTGCTCCAGTTATTCTATAACCTCCATAAAACACCAGATTCAGTATTCTTCTTTTAAAACACTCCAGATTTGGAGAAATACCTTCATGAATCACTTTATTCTTCTGAAACCACAATTCCCTCAATATTGCACAAGAAGCTATCATCCAAACTTGTTTAACAAAAGGACTTTTATGCTTTGCAAAATGTAATATATCAGACAGTGAAGAAGGTACTTGAAAGTTAAAAGTTTGCAATAACCATTGCCAGATATTAGTATTGAAACTGCACTGCCACAGAATGTGCTTCATACTATCTTGATCTTGTTGACAAATACAACATTTTGAAGCTAATGAGTAGCCTTTATCCACCAACTTTTCATCATATGCATAAACTCATTGCTGAATCTTCCAAATGTTGCTAGAAACGCCAGGATGTAAGAAAGGTTTCCATATCTGAGAAGGCCAATGCAATTTGGGTTCTTTGATTCTAATTTTCTCAATAGCAGCAGCAGTAGTAAATACTCCTTTCACATCTCCACACCATACTACCATGTCTTTACCTCCACTCACTGAAGGTAAAGGAAGAGGAATTATACTTTGCAGGTTAGAAGGAATGTTCCATTGACCATTAATCAGTAAATCTTGAACTTTGAGGTGTAAACAGGCTTGCACTGTTACATTGGATCCAAATATGTCAATTGAAGGACTATCTCCTATCCAAGTATCAAACCAAAGTGAAACATTTTGTCCATCACCAATACACCATCTCACATTTTTTTTGAGTTCCATCCAAGCCCACTTTAGTCCTTGCCATACAGAAGATAACTTCCGTTGAGTGCACCATGCACAATTTTTATCCTTATATTATGCTGTAAATTTTTTTTTCCCAATCTTCTTCTGAATTAAGTAATTTCCACATCATCTTCATCAAAAGTGCTTTATTAGTGACCATTAACCTTCTGATACCCAAGCCACCTTCTTTATAGGGAGTACAGACCTTACTCCACTTTAAAGTATCATATTTTCTTTCCTCACTATCTCCAGTCCATAAAAAATTTCTGATAATTCTCTCACAAATCTTGATGATAGAACTAGGCCATTTATAAACATCTATATTATAAATTGGAATACTGCAGAGAACTGACTTGATAAGCACTAATCTATCATGAAAGGATAGTAACCTGCCTTTCCATGCTGCTAAATAACTTTGCATCATCTCCACCATTGGACAAACTGTGTTGCTTTTGACTCTTCCAGGTTTTAGAATAACACCTAAATACTTATCTGGAAAAGAAGTAAGCTCCATCTGCAACAAGCTAGAAATTTGAGCTTTTCTTAGAGGAGAGCAACCATCCACAAAACACTTGCTTTTTTGTCTATTTATCAACTGGCCTGAACTATCTTGGTAGCACTTGAGTAACCTGAGAAGAGATTCTAAACTTTTTTTTGAACCATTGCTGAAGATGAAAACATCATCTGCAAAGAACAAATGAGTAGGATAGACCCCTTTTCTAACTACCATTGGCTGAATTTTTCCTGATTCAACAAGTTTTGTTAATCCTCTACTTAACACCTCCTCCATCAAAACAAACAAAATGGGAGAAAGGGGATCACCTTGCTTCAATCCTCTTTCCATTGAGAAAAATCCTTTAGGGCCTCCATTGACCATAACAGATACTTTGGCTGAAGAGAACAAGACATAAATCCAAGCACACCATGATTCAGAAAAACCATATTTTTTAAGAAATTGAAACAGAAAACTCCAGTTTACAGAGTCATAAGCTTGTAAGATATCAAGCTTTAGGCCAACATTTCCACCTCTTCTCTTATGTCTCATTTCATTGACTAATTATGAAGCCAACATCACCTGTTCATGAATATTTCTACCTTTTATATATGCTGCTTGTTGAGAAGATACTAACTTACCCATCAAACCACCAATTGGTCTAACCTGATTTGGTTTCTTAGCATTTTGAGTCTTGGGTAACAATACCAAAAAATTTGAGTTGAGGCCTCTTGGTATGTATTTTCTCCTCCAACAGTATTGTATAACATCCACAAAGTCTTTGTTAATGATTTCCCAGCAAGATTTGTAAAAAATACCTGAATAACTATCAGGACCTGGTGCTCCATCTGCATTCATTTCCCACACAACTTGCTTAATTTCATATGAACTTGAAACACTGTCAAGCATATTTTGGTCTTCTTCTGTTACTAATTGAGGAATTACATCTAATAATGACTCATTGATCTTGACTTCTTGATACTGGAACCTTTTCTGAAAGAATTCAACCAGAATATCAGCAATTTTTTCTTGATCAACTAACAAATTCCCTTCGTTATCCTCCAATTCACATATCATCTTTCTTGTTTGTCTTACTTTAATATTTTTATGGAAAAAATTAGTGTTTGCAGATCCTTTTATTTACCCATTGAATTCTTTATTTTTGCTTCATCATGATATTATGTCGAACTTCCCTTGAATTCAGTTCATTCTGAGCCATTACTAGATCATGGTGAGCACTTTCATCTTGAGGATTACTATCTGAAGCCAACATTTTCTCTTTAACCAAAACTTCTTCCTCTTAAATTTTAACTTGAATATTACCAAAAGATTTTCCAATTCCACTCCTTTAAAACTACTTTTAACCTCTTAAGCTTTTGCATAAACACATAAGCTGGATCTCCATGCATTGGTTCAGCCCAACTATCTTCAACAATTTTCATAAAACCAGGATGCTCCAACCACATTATCTGAAATCTTAGAGGGACAATTTTTTGGCTTAGGAACATTAGCACATCCTCCCAGTAATGGTGAATGATCTGACACCACTCTAATACCCACTTTATACCCCCAATCTCCATACATTTGTAGCCACCCCAAGTTAAAGAAAGCTCTATCCAGGTTGCATAAAATTCTTTTACTACCATGCTGGCAATTTGACCATGAAAAATCTAATCCAACTTTAGGAGCTTGTATGAGTTCACAAGCATTTATACACTCATTGAAGTCCAACATTGATCTTCTTGAAGGAGAATTGCCACCAACTTTTCTTCCATTGTAAGAACAGCATTAAAGTCACCAATGATTAACCAAGGTTTGTTTAAATCACTAATCAATTGCATCTCAGACCACAAAAATCTTCTCTACACTACTTTAACATGAGCATGAACTCCAGATACAAGCACATTAGCCAATTCAACTGTAATCATTTGACTTGTTACTGAGACAACTGAAATAGTTACTATAGAATTACTCCAAAACAACCATATATTACTTTTGTGATTAACTGAAGCATTATGAATTACCATACTCTACATACCAGGTAGATTTAGTTTACTACAAAAAGAAGAAGAACATTTGATTTTTGGTTCTGCAACCCATAGTAATATTGGGTTGAAATTCTTAACTAAATTATACAACTGTTGCTGGGCCCTAGCTCTTCTAAGACCCATTAAATTCCAATCAGTACTTTCATGGCTTGTGTTGGGGTTTTGTATCCCCTTTTCCAATATTTCTTCTAAAATTATATTTAACTGGTGTTTGTTTTGAAGAAGTAGCAACAGAAATATTCTTAATATTTGGAGAGTTATTACTTACTGCGTTTACTGAAGGCGTTGTCTTCTTTGTCACAGAAGCATTTACCACTGAAGTCCATGAAGTAAATTATACTGGTTCTGTAGTGACTTTTCCTGATCCAGCATCCACAAACTTTACTTCACTCTTTTCTAGCTCAGTTACATCTGCCATTTGAATAAGCTTATGAGGTTATATGTCAGCCATAATTTCTTCATCATTACTCACTTCATCTTCTTCTCTATTCTCAATTTGGCTGAGGGCATTAAATCTACCACTATTCAATTGAACTACGACAGGAGTAGTTTGAATCTGAGGAGTTATTATACTTGAAACTATTGAGTCTTCCACTAATGGAGTTAGGACCGAACTAGAAGTACTCACTTGTACTACCTCATTATTGTTACAATTAATAACATCTTCATCATTATTGCATATATCAAAAGGAATATGTGGAGTTTTAGGACCTTGCTACTGAATAGATGAATTACCATTTTTATGAGAGTGCTGATGATTAGAAGTATTACTTTTCTTGCTAGTGCTCTGATTATGACCTTCACCCGTGGATTGATTTCTGCTTTTTTCCACTCTGCATTCAGCGACCAAATGTCCTAAAATTTTACAGGTTGAACAGAACTTCGGACAATCTGGAATTGAAATATCTTGAAAGAAACCTCCATATTTTGTGCCAATCCATATTTTGTTTGGTATAGATTTAGCAAAATCTACTTCAACCAAGACATTAGCATAATAACCTACCTCACATTTTTCTGTTGCAGCATCAAGTTTCACAGGATTACCAAATTCCTTACAAATTTTAAACAGTATTTTCTCATACCAAAATTCAAGACCAAGTCCTGGAAATCTTACCCAAACCATAGATCTAGAAGTTCTTTGACTCTGTGGACGAAAATTAGAGATCCAATTTCTTATTTGAAGTATTTAATTTGTAACCTCCCATGTTCCTTCCTTGATATACTGACGATCTGTTGCGTTGTCTAATTTGATTGTGAAAAAACCCCTTCCTAGTGGAATAAGTTTACAGTCACCTTCAAGATTCCATTGTCGTCTAAGAATGATAGCAGCATCAACAAACTTAAGTTGTTGTAAATTCAATCTTCCAATCAAAAAAAAATCTCCAAGGATTTAAGCTTTCTTCAAATAAATCATCTGGCAATTCTATGGAAGGAATATTTTGATAATTGTTTTCATTACTAGAAATCGTCATATTGACCTTATTTTTTTCAATTTCAGTGGTTTTAGGACAAGGATCCATGAAACCACCTGAATTAAACACTTAGAAACATGAAATAATTGATTACTCGACACAACTTATTGAATTTTCCTCCTGAAATTTAATGAATCTGAACACTGAAAACGAAGGAGGATAAGAAAAAAATATTTGTGTTGATCGCCCGAGTTGCAGAGCATAATTCAATGACGTTCTAAGTTTATTTGTTAATTGTGCAACATGTTCGTCTAAAGACGAGGCAATAAATTGGGTTATTGAGAAATCAAAAGAGAAGATATGCGTTCTAGTGAAAAACATCGAACAACAACCTTCGCGATTTGAAATGATTTGCGAGTGTGGTAGATGGTCAATTTCATTTGTCCCTGAAGTAGAGATCAAGGTCAAAAATCTGTCCCAAAAAAAGTTTCAAAAAAAGAGCTAGGAGGATACCCATAGCAATCCAAGGTTGTCATTGCATTTGCCTTGTTAGATAATGCAACAACTATCTTGTTGGCTTCCTTAAAACAATTAATTACTACTACATTTTTTTCCAAATCCTGTAAGTCTTTAATACAATTTTAAATTCTTCTACTCTTGATAAGGCCGTCCAACTGATACTGTTGTAGTCCCCTCTGACTGCCTTAGTAACTCTGGAAGTTTTCGCTTCTATCTGCATGTTGTTGTAGCCAAGCCGTTTTTTCCAATGAGTGCTTCTAGCATTGCATGGGCGTTCATCTCATCCTGTTTTTGAGCTTTGCAAACCGTTCATCTCGTTTCCTAGCACCAACCAGAACTACATCTTAGAATAACTGAAATGAAACCTCCATAAGAGTTAAAACTGTACCCACCTGCGAAGTTCATTTTCCAAGTCTCTGTAGGTGGCAAAGTCCAGATGTTTTGGATAGTAGTAACATTAAAAGCATGTCTGGATTGGGTTTCTTGAGAAAGTTGTTAATAAAGGGTTCACTCCGTTTGAGCAATTGTAAGTATGTGTGTCGGGTTAGGGGGTAATTTCCTAGAACAGTTTATCACAACGTGCCTTCCATATCTGCCATACTATGTTAGCACATGCGGCTTTCCATTGGTCTTGACTGGTATCTCATCCCGTTGAGTTAGCGGTCTGGGGGCGGATTGGTTAAATTAGTTTGTTGATTCATATATATGGTTTTGGAAATAATTGAGAGAGAAAGAGAATGAAGTTGTAGAAGAAGTTTTGCGGGGAAAGTTAAGGTTTTGAGAATTTGGTGAGATTAGTGATTTTAATCCTAATTTTGAAGTGGGGGAATCTTCTACAACTCATACAAATGAATATTTGTATGATAATCTACAAAATCGTGATGAAATGGATTATATGCATGATCCTTACTTTTATTTTCCTCAAACTCAAGATGTCTACATAAATGATGAATCTTTTGAGCCAAGTGAAGTATCGAATGACTCAGAAAAAGAACTGGGAGCTGAAAATAATCAGGTACACGCCTTACGTGGTGAAGTCTGTGATTTTTTCATGTTTGAATCCTCAATGGATGGATAAGTTTTTTTTTTCAACTTTTTGTTGTCCAGTGTCGTCAAGGTCGGCTTTGGTCCAACCCTGACGACCACTTTGTTCGGCACGGTTTTTATACAAAATCGGACGATTTTTGATAAGTCATATTCCAGTCGTCACGTTTTAAGACCAGAAAATGCCGGCTGGTTTGGCTCTTGTTGAAGTCGTCACGGTCGATATTATAAACCTTGTCGACTAAATGTGTATCACTGCACTGAGAACCGTGTTGTGAAATATGTTTTGTTCGTCAATATTTGTATATGTAGACCGTGAAGACTATTTTTTGGACGTCAATCTTTGTATCCCACGAACTTGCCGACTATTCTTTGGTCGTCAATATATGTTTTTGTATGTCGACCTTGCCGACTTGTATTTTTTTTTACCATGCGTTATATCTAACTTGTGATGTTTTTGTAGATTGTATTGGCGTTAAACGATCATCCTGAAGCTCACAGTGTTAGGGGGCATGATACTTCTGCGTATTATGCCAATAATTCAACATATTAACCAATCTTGACATGTTATTTATCTTTGAATGAATAACTTGCACAGTACTTCTAAGTTTATTTGTTTTTTTTTATGCTGAATCTCAAATTTTTATTATTAGAAAGCTAAAACACCAAATTACAGGACTGACCCATTAATATTATAGAATAGACCCAACAAGGAAAAAAACTAAAACTATAAAGGAAAAGGCCCAAAAATGTCAGAGCCCAATAACTAACCTAAACTAAAAACAAGACTTACTCTCCTCATACTCTAAAATCTATCTGTTTTTACTAACAAGCTCTGTAGTATGTAGTGTGTGGCATTTCTACTTGAGTTAAGAAAGAAGGCATTCCATTATGAATGATTATAACTCCTTGAGATAATTCAGTCCCATGCCTGGCTAGTTTTGTAACAGAGAAATTGATTTCTTTGTAGCAGACTTCATACTTGATATCAGATATCTTGCTGGTTGAATGTAGCCATCTATCTCTCAGATACCAAGGAATTATTCCATACTTGAAATTTTCAATTACTGACTTTTCAGATGCTCTAATGATTATCTTACTACACTGCATTTTTACTGCCCATTCTGTTGCAAAAACAATTGACAAGAGTTTTGAAATGAAGCCCGTAGCATTACCAACACCTCCAGAAATAGTGCCAATGACCTGAGCATGACAATTTATAGCAATAACACCATACCCTGCTGCTCCAGGATCACCCAAAGCAACACCATCACAACAGAACAGTAGATAACCCAATTGTGGATTACTCCATTGACATTCCTTTATATTAGAATTTTTTATGTTTCTCTGCTCTAGCGTGAAATAGTGAAGTATATATGAATCATACTCTGTCCTCCATTTTGCTCCAGTTATTCTATAACCTCCATAAAACACCAGATTCAGTATTCTTCTTTTAAAACACTCCAGATTTGGAGAAATACCTTCATGAATCACTTTATTCTTTTGAAACCACAATTCCCTCAACATTGCACAAGAAGCTATCATCCAAACTTGTTTAACAAAAGGACTTTTATGCTTTGCAAAATGTAATATATCAGACAGTGAAGAAGGTACTTGAAAGTTAAAAGTTTGCACTAACCATTGCCAGATATTAGTACTGAAACTGCATTACCACAGAATGTGCTTCATACTATCTTGATCTTGTTGACAAATACAGCATTTTGAAGCTAATGAGTAGCCTTTATCCACCAACTTTTCATCATATGTATAAACTCATTGCTGAATATTCCAAATGTTGCTAGCAATGCCAGGATGTAAGAAAGGTTTCCATATCTGAGAAGGCCAATGCAATTTGGGTTCTTTGATTCTAATTTTCTCAATAGCAGCAGTAGTAGTAAATACTCCTTTCACATCTCCACACCATACTACCATGTATTTACCTCCACTGACTGAAGGTAAAGGAAGAGGAATTATACTAAGCAGGTTAGAAGGAATGTTCCATTGACCATCAATCAGTAAATCTTGAACTTTGAGGTGTAAACATGCTTGCACTGTGACATTGGATCCAAATATTTCAATTAAAGGACTATCTCCTGTCCAAGTATCAAACCAAAGTGAAACATTTTGTCGATCACCAATACACCATCTCACATTTTTTTTTGAGTTCCATCCAAGCCCACTTTAGTCCTTGCCATACAAAAGATAACTTCCATTGAGTGCACCATGCACCATTTTTATCATTATATTTTGCTGTAAATTTTTTTGCCCAATCTTCTTCTGAATTAAGTAATTTCCACATCATCTTCATCAAAAGTGCTTTATTACTGACCATAAACCTTGTGATACCCAAGCCACCTTCTTTATAGGGAGTACAGACCTTACTCCACTTTAAAGTATCATATTTTCTTTCCTCACTATCTCCAGTCCATAAAAAATTTCTGATAATTCTCTCACAAATCTTGATGATAGAACTAGGCCATTTATAAACATCCATATTATAAATTGAAATACTGCAGAGAACTGACTTGATAAGCACTAATCTATCATGAAAGGATAGTAACCTGCCTTTCCATGCTGCTAAATAACTTTGCATCATCTCCACCATTGGACAAACTGTGTTGCTTTTGACTCTTCCAGGTTTTAGAATAACACCTAAATACTTATCTGGAAAAGAAGTAAGATCCATCTGCAACAAGCTAGAAATTTGAGCTTTTCTTAGAGGAAAGCAACCATCCACATAACACTTTCCTTTTTGTCTATTTATCAACTGGCCTGAACTATCTTGGTATCACTTGAGTAACCTGAGAAGAGATTCTAAACTTTTTTTTGAACCATTGCTGAAGATGAAAACATCATCTGCAAAGAACAAATGAGTAGGATAGACCCCTTTTCTAACTACCATTGGCTAAATTTTTCCTGATTCAACAAGTTTTGTTAATCCTCTACTTAACACCTCCTCCATCAAAACAAACAATATGGGAGAAAGGGAATCACCTTGCTTCAATCCTATTTCCATTGAGAAAAATCCTTTTGGGCCTCCATTGACCATAACAGATACTTTGGCTGAAGAGAACAAGACATAAAGCCAAGCACACCATGATTCAGAAAAACCATATTTTTTAAGAACTTGAAACAGAAAACTCCAGTTTACAGAGTCATAAGCTTGTGAGATATCAATCTTCAGGCCAACATTTCCACCTCTTCTCTTATGTCTCATTTCATTGACTAATTCTGAAGCCAACATCACCTGTTCATGAATATTTCTACCTTTTATATATGCTGCTTGTTGAGAAGATACTAACTTACCCATCAAACCACCAATTGGTCTAAACTGATTTAGTTTCTTAGCATTTTGAGTCTTGGGTAACAATACCAAAAAAATTGAGTTGAGGCCTCTTGGTATGTATTTTCTCTTCCAAAAATATTGTATAGCATCCACAAAGTCTTTGTTAATGATTTCCTAGCAAGATTTGTAAAAAATACCTGAATAACTAACAGGACCTGGTGCTCCATCTGCATTCATTTCCCACACAGCTTGCTTAATTTCATCTGAACTTGGAACGCTGTCAAGCATATTTTGGTCTTCTTCTGTTACTAATTGAGGAATTACATCTAATAATGACTCATTGATGTTGACTTCTTGATACTGGAACCTTTTCTGAAAGAATTCAACCAGAATATCAGCAATTTTTTCTTGATCAACTACCAAATTCCCTTCGTTATCCTCCAATTCACATATCATCTTTCTTGTTTGTCTTACTTTAATATTTGTATGGAAAAAATTAGTGTTTGCAGAGCCTTTTTTTACCCATTGAATTCTTGATTTTTGCTTCATCATGATATTATGTTGAACTTCCCTTGAATTCAGTTCATTCTGAGCCATTACTATATCATGGTGAGCACTTTCATCTTGAGGATTACTATCTGAAGCCAACATTTTCTCTTTAACCAAAACTTCTGCCTCTTGAATTTTAACATGAATATTACCAAAAAATTTTCCAATTCCACTCCTTTAAAACTACTTTTAACCTCTTAAGCTTTTGCATAAACACATAAGCTAGATCTCCATGTATTGGTTCAGCCCAACTATCTTCAACAATTTTCATAAAACCAGGATGCTCCAACCACATTTTCTGAAATCTTAGAGGGACATGATTGTGCGCTGCACGCTGTAAACTGCCAGACCAATACCCCAGTATGTATCCCCCAGTTTGTGACATGATTAATGTCTCGAGTGTGTGGATCGTGGGACCCACAAAAGGTAGCATATGATGCTATATTAAATAACTAAGTTATTTAAGAAGTCGATATTTGTGAAATATCGTGTGTATTCTATGCAGGTAATGCATCGAATATAATCAACATGTGTGAAGCATCGCTGTTTTAAGGATTAACGGAGTAAGTCACGATTAAGCGTCTTAAAATAGATGCATGTCTACCCATCTTCGAGTGATCGTTTGGAGGCTGTACAAGTAAGTCCTGACTTGGCCGATCACTTTGTGCGGAAGAGTAGTGGATGGTGATTGTGGTGATGCCTCACTGGTCGCCTAATTCCTGTCTTAGGTTGTTCTTCCAAGTTGGAGAAGTTGGACGAACAAGATGGATTGCGATCCACATCTGCGACTGTTGGATTAGGGTTTAGGAGGTGCTCAAACACCAACCTTTAGCTTGGTCGAATCCAAGCGTGGGAGACATATTTGGCAGGGCTGATCGAGCATGTGTGTAGACGACATGCTGGCGTAGGTGCCTATACCTCACTGTCTCATGAAGGTGCAATCTAGACCACTGAATTTTTCAGGAAAAGAGGAATGCCTGAGATTGATTTGTGACAGAAATCTCATGCCGCAAATGCCGCCCGTCATGCCTACTTCGGGCGCGTGTTTCAAGACGAGTAAGCCTGGTCGGTCTTGGACGATCAGTCAGGCGTGCAGATGGCGAGCTGGTGTACACGTCTATACCTTATTTTCCCATAGAAACGTGATCTAAGCCACTCAATTTGTCCGGCGAAGTTGAGTGGTCGAGATTGGTTTGCAATTTGGAAGTGTGACCACGCCTAGTTTGGGCGTGGGAATCGAGGCAACCAGTCATGGTATGCCTTGGACGATCGGGTGTGGAGATGGATGGGCCCACAATGATCGTGTTGATACTCACCGAACCTGCTTAGTCTATTCCTGGACCCTCATTCGAGCAGGAGAAAATGGACGCTCGTGATCGATTTGCGACACAAACCCTAATTAGGGTTTTTGGCCGACCGCGTGTTAGCTAGTTTGGCTAACCTAAAATACGTGTTATATACCTCATCTGGAGAGGCCGATTGTGTGGGGCACTTATTAGACCGGTGCTGAGTGCGGTGGTATGTGTCTGACCATCTCAGGGTTAATCTAAGCCATCCAACCATGCTGGTGAAGTTGGATGGTGGTGATCAATTTTAGGTTTTTAGTGGACTTTTCTGCGACCCTCAATTCTCCACGCTGACCCAACTTCGAACAATCGTATATTGCAATCTGGTCAGGTTCGGGAAGACTCGGTCATGCAGGTAGAAAGAAGGTCCGCCGGTGTACAGGAAAAGCTTTGCCTAACCGGTCATGGGATAATCTATGCCGTCTAACCATGCTGGTGAAGTTGGACGGTCGTGATGAATTTGAGACTGTCGTAGGCGGTCTTGCGCGCACAAACTTTTCCAAGCTGCTCCACACCAGTCTGGATATCCATTCTGGGCTGGCGTTTGGTGATTATTTTGTCAGGCGTGACTTTGCACCTTTGTGGCCGACTTGCGTGGTCGTGATTATTTCCAAGACTGTTGTAGACAGTCCAGATGCTCGATCGGGTTAGTATAACACTCCGAGAATTGCAGCCTGTACGGGTATTTCGTATGTGCTTCGTTATTAACGCTTGGAGACTCGTGTTGCTCTGCTGAGAGCAACACTCAGTCGTCGTGCCGCACCAATAATGAGAGTGGAGCAGTACAGGAAATACAAGGCTGGTCATGCATTAATTGATAATGCTATAAGTTTACAGTGAGGAAGTATTCACCATTGTATTAGTGGCTTTATCCTTTGCAGGATGTTAGCGCATAATTTGGGCTTCACAGTTTTAGCCTTAAAATGAAAATCCACCATCAACACTAGGTAAATTAGCGAAGTGAAGAAGTATTCATCACTTATCAGTGGCTTTATCCTTTACAGGATGTCAGTGCATAAATTTGGTTTTATAATTTTAGCCCTGAACTAAAATCTACCGTCAACATTAATTCCCCTGCCTAGCACATAATGGTTACACTATTGTGGGGTAGGCATTAGATGGTGACATATACAGATAAAACTTATGAGACAAAGTTAGATGTTACCAAGAGAGACGGGTCGTCCTGTCCTTGGAGCACGTCACGTTCAAGAGGCGTCTAGGCGAGCGTTCCCCTAGCATGATGTCAGTCTTGCCTGGTTCGTGCTTGCTCCGCTCGAATGTGGGGATGCTGTGGATGCGTCGTTCGTAGGAGTACGCCAGGTGTGACGAAGACCTTGGTGGGACCGGTTTTCTCCTTCGTGTATTCGATCCAAGAAGGGAATAGAACTTGTATGCTCCTCTTCCCATAGAAAACCGTGCGTGTAACCCTGGACGGATGTGGACCCCACCATGTATATGCTTCGACCAAACGTCACACTGTTGCACCTGTTTGATAGGCATGTGGGTCGGCCTGCTTCGCTCAACCGTGGGACTCATCATGCGCCTGCTTGATCGAACGTGGGCTTGTTGTGCCTGCTTCGGTTAAACGTGGGTCCACTCTGTGCCTGCTTTGGTCGAATGTGGGACCCATGTAAGCATGCTTTCTTCGAACATAAGCAGATGTGCATGCTTCGATCAAACACGGGTCCACCGTGTACATGCTTCAAACGTCGGCCATATGCTTCGACTGAAAACCGACCCTACTATGTGCATCTATTTCATTCGAATACCAGCCTTATGACCTTGATCAACACCGGCTTCGTGGACTCAACCAACATCGGCCTTGTTTGCTGACGTGGCCCAATACCAGCCTTGTGACCTTGATCGGCCTTGACCAATACCAGCTTGACGTGACCCAATACAAGCCTACTTGCGTGACGTGATATCAGTCTTGCTTGCGTGACGGGATATTAGCTTTGCGATCTCGACCAATACTAGCTTCGCGGACTTGAGCAACACCGACCTTGTTTGCTGACGTGGCCCAATACCAGCCTTGCTTGTTTTGCCTGTACGGTTTATGTGCTTGCTCGAGTGTTATCCTTGCTACTTCGACCAAACACCGACCCAGCTAGCTTGACCAAACACCGGCCTTGCTTCCTGCTCGAACGTGGGACCCACCGCATGCTTGCTTTGCTCAAAAATAAACTTTATGTTCTCAAATATGAATGTGGGTCCTGCAGAGAGCGTTAAATCAGCTTCTGGAGTGAACGTGGAGGCGGCTCCTGGAGATGGCATTGAAGCAGGATTCTGAAGCGAACGTGGGTCCCGGAGAGAGCGTTGAGGCGGCTCCTGAATAGACCATTAAACCAGCTCCTGCTGAAGGGAGCGTTGAAGTGGCTTCCTCTTCAGTTTGATTTACCCTTGCGAATTTCATGTTTCTTGATTGACCATCTCTCTCGTGTTGAAGAAGTCCTTGAATGACGGTGAAGGAACTTCATGCTGATCATCAGTCCCCAAGCGTGGTTTACATGGTTTGTATGGTCGGTGGGTTTATCATAAAGATATCTCCATCCTGCCTCCGTAGCTCTATTAATTCTCCATGGGAAAATAAATTATGCAGAAGTTCGTATTACCTATGTTCGTAGTAGTTGTTGCTGTGGTGAAGCTCGGGCACTGGTATCAACAAACGACCAACGGATCTTAGCTGCAGCTGTGATCATAAGAGACTAGCAGGAAGGAGCGTGACAGCTACGGGCACGAACTTGGTGGTCTCTCGTTATTAGAGGGAGAAGCATGATGGAACCGATAACTTCTTGATGTTGCCTATGGAATGAAAAAGAGGGAGACAGTCCCCTGCCCACGAGTATCCACTGAGCCTTCGACTTGATAGATGTTGTCACACTGGTTTCATGAGGTCGTCTTTACTACGTTGTGTTTCATAGACATCCAGGAATATCACCGATCTTTGACAATACGCCTGTTCTCTTGAGTGTATACTCATATTTGAACATCTTGGAATCATAATGATAGCGTGATTTCATCCATGTTTGAGATGGACAACGCGCTAATAAGTCCCCAGTCACACTCCTTTGGTAATGCAACTACTTCTTCTATGGGAGACTGAAAGCGTCTCTTAATGTTTCTGCCGTCGATATAGATATGAAATATCTTGGAAGTTGTTTCATCATTGTGGCAGTCGTGTAAGCGGTACTGGAGTTGGAGTTGGCATGCAGGATGTTGTATCTCGGTGGTTTTCCTCTTACTGCTTCAGCGAAACTGGTTCTTTCTAGCAAGGCAGATGATGTTGTAGATGAGCGTTCAACAGCTCCAGAGGATGACCAAAAGCGCAGATTCTCCAACATAGCACGATAGACATGCACCACTGTCTGATAGAGTGCCCGGATCTTGCTCGACATGACGCGTGGACATCGTTATCTCCTTGAGGCTGCTCCCTTGAGGTATCGACTCCAGTGGAAGATTGCCGCCATAGAGCGTTGATACGTTGCACCGGCATTCTTTAAACCAAATGGCAGTACAATATAATAAAAATTCCCGAGAGGAGTTCGAAAAGCTATCTACTTGCGTCATGATCGTACATCCTTATATGGTTGTAGCCGCTACATCCATCCATGGAGGAGAACATGCCGTGTTCGCTGGTTGCATCTACTAACATGTCGATGTTAGGTAGAGGAGGATCGTTTTTGGGGCAGCATCTGTTCAAGTCTCTGAAATCCATGTAACACCTGATCTGTCCATTTTCCTCGTGTCTGAACTACAACTGTTTAACCGGCTTGGATCCAGGTATGAAATGTAGATGATGGGTGACCAATTTTCATCTAAATCCGACATTTCTTCATACCTCCAAGCGAATATGTCTTGGTACTCTTTGAGAAGTTCCACGAGCTTCGTGCGTTCATCCGTACACAAGGTTGAGCTGATGGAGATAGGCCTAGGAGATTCCTCAACGATTTCAATCTCATCAATTGCGAAGTTGGCGCCATCTTGCAGCTGTTGTAGAGCATCTAGCACTTGTTCTCGTGGTTCGTTGTTGTTGTAGCATTTCATTGGGTGGAGAGATTGGGTAACAGCCTGTCCTGCTAATTGATAATGGAAGTGTCGGTATACCATTTTCCCTTTCTGGTCACGACTCTCCACAAAAGTTCGTTCCCTCTTGGTGTGAACATGGGTTTTGGCTTCACCGGATGAAGAAGAATGTTTCTTCAGCAAAGATGCGTCGTGGGGCTTAGCCCTCAATGATGCGAGTCGGTCCTCCTCATGGATTGACGCCCATGTGGGGAGTGGGATGCAATGGTCCTTGTCTGATTCTTCCTGTGGAGCTTCCCTCGGTTCGAACAGTTTCACCCCGCATATTGGTGCGTATGGAGACGATGATGCAGGAATACATACGACTTCTTCATTTAGCATAGTCTTCAGGCACTGGTGATATGTTGAAGGGACGATCCCGTATGTGCTAGTTTGGTTTCCTTTAAAGTATGTCATTGTGGTAGGCTGTCGTACGATCTTGCATGGAAGGACCTTGGCTGTCTTGAGAGTCTTGAGGGTAATCATATTCGAAGACGCTCCTGTGTCGATGGGGGCTCTATTGAACTCTGAATCCTTGATGCGAGCAGTAATATGTAGGGCCCGGTTGTGACCTCCCTCTGGTTGATTGCAGCAAACATCTCCGCTAGCTGATTCTTCGAGAAGTGTAAGAGTTCGCATAAACCTTCCACTGAAGCCGCTTCCTGATCCACCGGTCTCTGGTTCATAGTGAAACTATTGACTTGAGGAGGATCGCTGTAATCAGTCCCCAGTGTAGGAGTCTCAATGACAGGACCACTCATATCTGATGTCATCTTGATGAGGAGATCGAGTATGTCGTTTATCGCTTCTTTGATCAGGTCCATGTAGGCCCGCGCCGCTAAAGTACCTTCTCCGGGTGCGTTGAATGCGTTCCTTGTTGGCTCCAGGGGCTGTCGTGGCTCTTGTGGCAATCGATCAGTTAGTGCTTTAAGAAAAGTGAGTACCTCTTTCTGAGTTGCAGCCATATATGTTTGAGTCTTGGCAAGGACTTCCTGCCTCTCCATCAAATCTGCGATGGTAATGGGAGATGGTCCTCCTCTTGCTCCTCTAGCTCCTCGTCCTGATGAAGGGGTGGCAGTTTCTCTGGTGATGGCTGGAGGCGTTACATTTGAAGAGATGCCAGGGTTTGCGGCTGCTCTGGCTCTGGTGATAGGAGGTGTCACGCCCAATGGAATATCTCCTCCTGCTCCGCTGGTGTTGGTAGTAGAGGAAGTAATTCCACGAGATACATTGATGGTATTGACTGGATGCACGGTGATACCACTGATTGGGGTATTTACACCGAGAGTGTTGTCAGCGCTAGTCCCGTCAGGATTGGTTGCTGATTCAGACCTAAGATCCACCATTTCGAAATTGATAAGATTGAATTGGATTTGAAAATTGATTTTGCAACCGAGAGATTAATCTCCCACTGTGGTCGCCAATTGTTTATGGGTGAAAACTATTTTTGCCGGTTTTGGTAATTTGGGGTGTGTGGATGAGAAATGAATCTAAACCCTACAAAAATGCATTGCACGGGAGTGCTTGTGATTCGAGAAATCAATCTGTACAACTCTGGCGTAAACCAAGAAATGGCCGTTCCATACTTGCTTCGGTCACAAAGTGAAGGAGATGGGGTTGATCTTAGGGAGGGAAGCGAAGAAGGTGTTGAGATTGTGAAGGTGTTGGCTGTGTATGACTTTTATCAGAAAGCTGATCTGGCTTACAGAATGTAAGCTATCAGTTCTGGTGTTTGAATACGATTGTATCAACACTTGGTTTCTGTTGTCTTGTGTTGTTTTGAAATAGGGAGGAAAACCTATTTATACAAGTCATTGAGCCTTACCCACGTCTCTCATGGGAAGTGGAGAAAGTGGAGTGATGGAGTAGTGGAGTTGCGTGTGTTAGTGTCACACGATTAGTCTTTCCCACTTCTCCCATCATCACTAACCGTCCATGTCTTCCTCACACATTCTTGTGATGGCGCGTTGTGCGCTGCACGCTGTAAACCGCCATACCAATACCCCAGTATGTATCCCCCAGTTTGTGACATGATTAATGTCTCGAGTGTGTGGATCGTGGGACCCAAAAAAGGTAGCATGTGATGCTAGATTAAATAACTAAGTTATTTAGGAAGTCGATATTTGTGAAATATCGTGTGTATTCTATGCAGGTAATGCATCGAATATAATCAACATGTGTGAATCATCGCTGTTTTAAGGCTTAACGGAGTAAGTCACGATTAAGCGTCTTAAAATAGATGCATGTATACCCATCTTCGAGTGATCGTTTGGAGGCTGTACAGGTAAGTCCTGACTTGGCCGATCACTTTGTGCGGAAGAGTGGTGGACGGTGATTGTGGTGATGCCTCACTGGTCGCCTAATTTCTGTCTCAGGTTTTCCGGCCAATCTGGTGAAGTTGGACGGACAAGATGGATTGCGACCCACATCTGCGACCGTTGGATTAGGGTTTAGGAGGTGCTCAAACACCAACCTTTAGCTTGGTCGAATCCAAGCGTGGGAGGCATATTTGGCAGGGCCGATCAGGCATGTGTGTGGACGGCATGCTGGCGTAGGCGCCTATACCTCACTGTCTCATGAAGGTGCAATCTATACCACTGAATTTTTCAGGCAAAGAGGAATGGATGAGATTGATTTGCGACAGAAATCTCATGCCGCAAAGGCCGCGCGTCATGCCTACTTCGGGTGCGCGTTTCGAGACGACCAAGCCTGGTCGGTCTTGCCCGATCAGTCGGGCGTGCAGACGGCGGGCTGGTGTACACGTATGTACCTTATTGTCCCATAGAAACGTGATCTAAGCCACTCAATTTGTCCGGCGAAATTGAGTGGTTTGCAATTGGGAAGTTTGACCATGCCTAGTTTGGGCGTGCGAATCGAGGAAACCAATCATGGTATGCCTTGGCCGATCGGGTGTGGAGATAGATGGGCCCACAGTGATCGTGTTGATACTCACCGGACCTGCTTAGTCTATTCCTGTACCCTTCATTCGAGCAGGAGAAAATGGAGGCTCGTGATCGATTTGCGACACAAACCCTAATTAGGGTTTTTTGCCGGCCGCGTGTTAGCTAGTTTGGCTAACCGAAAATACGTGTTATATACCTCATCTGGAGAGGCCGATTGTGTGGGGCACTTATTAGGCCGGTGCTGAGTGCGGTGGTATGTGTCCGACCATCTCAGGGTTAATCTAAGCCATCCAACCATGCTGGTGAAGTTGGATGGTCGTGATCAATTTTAGGTTTTTAGTGGACTTTTCTGCGACCCTCAATTCTCCACGCTGACCCAACTTCGGACAATCGTATATTGCAATCTGGTCAGGTTAGGGAAGAGTCGGTCATGCAGGTAGGATGAAGGTCCGTCGGTGTACAGGACAAGCTTTGCCTAACCGGTCATGGGATAATCTACGTCGTCTAACCATGATGGTGAAGTTGGACGGTCGTGATGAATTTGAGACTGCCGTAGGCGGTCTTGTGCGCACAAACTTTTCCAAGCTGCTCCACACCAGTCTGGATATCCATTCTGGGCTGGCGTTTGGTGATTATTTTGTCAGGCGTGACTTTGCACCTTTGTGGCCGACTTGCGTGGTCGTGATTATTTCCAAGACTGTCGTAGACAGTCCAGATGCTCGATCGGGTTAGTATAACACTCCGAGAATTGCAGCCTGTACGTGTATTTCGTATGTGCTTCGTTATTAACGCTTGGAGATTCGTGTTGCTCTGCTGAGAGCAACACTCAGTCGTCGTGCCGCACCAATAATGAGAGTGGAGAAGTACAGGAAATACAAGGCTGGTCATGCATTAATTGATAATGCTATAAGTTTACAGTGAGGAAGTATTCACCATTTTATTAGTGGCTTTATCCTTTGCAGGATGTTAGCGCATAATTTGGGCTTTCACAGTTTTAGCCTTAAAATGAAAATCCACCATCAACACTAGGTAAATTAGCGAAGTGAAGAAGTATCCATCACTTATCAGTGGCTTTATCCTTTACAGGATGTCAGTGCATAAATTTGGTTTTACAATTTTATCCCTGAACTAAAATCCACCATCAACACCATTATTTATAGCAAATCCAAAAGATTTGATGTGGTATTCAAACTTTTTAATAGCAATACGTGTGTGCTCTCCCTGTATTCGTCGCCTAAATAAGCGTGGAATGCAGGATCCATGAGAACTATCATGTAATTTGTTGATAAGTAGCATGCGATTATATTTACAAGATCTAATCATGTTGCCGATAAATTGATTGAAACACATCAATATTATATAGAAAATCCAAGAGATTTGATGTGGACATCGACACGTGGGTGGAAATATGTGTATTTGTTCTCCCCGTCTCCATCTCCTAAATAAGCGTGAAACACGGGATCCATGAGAACTATCTTGGATCCAAAATATCTGATCATGTTGTTGATAAATGGGAGATAGTCTCAACTATTGCACTAGATATATATAATTCTATGACAATTCATGTAAATATTGTGGGTAAAATTTTTCACCTTAGTCAACATCTTCACACTTCACTTTTCCATTGATTCTCTTATCTATCCATATGATTCAAGTTTCATATACATTTAATATGTATTTTCTGTGTAGATATACGCTAGTACTATGCATAACGTTGAAAGACATTGCATCAAGTATATATCAATGACTATCTGAGTAGAGTTTTCTTATTTTTATGAATGTCACACGCAAGAATTTTCTTATTTGTGATGATTAGAATTCATGAGGGATATTAATTATAGTAGCTAAAGAACTTATGTAGGATATTTATTTAGCTTGCTCGGTGTCTGTCCTTAATCGTGCTTTCTTGGCCAGAAACTGGAGTTTTGTGAGTATACCTCTTGTAAACCCTTACGAGATTATAGCTCGTCCACTAGGGTCACTTAGGGGTTTAAAGGTGTTAGAGCATAGCTCGGTTGAACCCACCAAGCGTTGTATGTCAAGTTTGGTTGTCATATTTTAGTGAATCAAAACTCATTTTAAGAGTCGCTTGATTATGTACTAGAGTCAACTTCGTATAGGTTAGCTTGAAAGTATTATGATATGAGACATTAAAAGTATTGCGAAGACTTGAAGAAGTGAAGAAGAAAGGAGCTACAACGACAACATCATCCTTCTAGTTGAGGTTAGTGATATTTGACTTGAACTGTTTCATTCCCTAACGTATCTTTCAAGTCGTGCATATTGAAAACAAAACTGCGAAGCATGATTACACTCTAGATAGACATAGTATTAAGGAATACAATACGAGGTTTATTACTTAACCATTAAACTTTGTATATAAGACATCGACATAATCGTTTGAATGCTATTGTGATTATGTATGGGTATGAGGTGAAGATTTCATCCTAGGAAACAATGTTTTACATGTGTTTTAAGGAAGTAAATTCATGAACTTGTTTTGTGAATCGAAAAGGAAATCGCCAGGCATTATTGGTATTGTTATTCATTGCATATCTTTTGAACTACCAATATGTGTGATTAGTATAACCGCTCATGATTTGTTTATGTTCTTGGTAAAACTATTCACAAAGGCCTGACTTTTGTATTGGTATGACTTTTATTAGTGAAACCGATCTTAAGTAATCACCTGAGATGTATGATCGGTTTTGTGATTTTGTGTATGACCAACTCTGGGTAAAGGGGAACCGATCCTAGTAAAAGGTGCAACACATCACAAAGGGGAATCGATCCTTGTACGAGGTGCATCAAGTTTTTAGCAGAAAGGGGAACCGATCCTATGGACATGTGCAACACGTACAAGTTAGATACCATATATATGTGGGGAACCGATCCTAGTACCTAGTCAACCGAATTTTGGAAAGCTAGTGTGACTATGCACAATACTCACTTGGAGGTAGAACCGAAACTTGTTTTGGTAGAACCGTGAAACCCATGATTTGTGATTGAGTGTTCTTGATCAATCACATTCTTGAAAGTCAGATGAACCAATTCTGAACTTGTTTGGAAGTGTGGCAAATCAGTTTCAAGGTTGTAAGTATGAAAGAGGACTTACAAAGGAAGGATGTCGACATACTTTGAACACGTGCAGTAATGCTTATCTTTTATTGTTCAAAGTTATTCTTAAATAGCTAAAGGAAGAAAATCCTGGATCGAAAAATAAATAAGTTAAGAATCTTTTATTTAAGGTTTTTAATTTTATTTTTGGAAAATGAAAATTAGTAATGTGCATTTTCTAGTTGAAGATTTTCTAAGAGATTTTCGGTCACTATTTTGGACAGAGCATTTCCAGGAATTATGGAAACCGAATTTGGAATATATTGTATATCTTGAGAATATTTTCGGTTTTGGAAATTCCTTGGTGTCCAAACTTCCTTGGTCTATAAATACTTGAAGTTTGCATTTCTAGCAAACTAATCCTTCATGACAGCAAACTTCCTCAGTTGTGTTGTTACTGGTGAAGCCGCCTATTCGGAGAGGAGAGTAACCTAATTAGGCAAAATCTACTACGACCGCTCAGTTTAAACTCTTCTTTGGGATTAGAAGCTCTATTAGTACCGTTGGTGGGAAACTAGATAATTGTGGTTTATCTTTTGTTTTCGATTGATTTGATTGACTAAAGGTGGTTGAACTTTGATTGCACCTAGTTTGTTTATGCTTGAGAATCTTCTCTTCTGATATAAGATTCACTCAAACTAGTTCGAAGTTTCGACAGGGATCTTTAGACTGTTTGTAGATCTAAATACGTCTTGTGATAATCCATTGCTAAAAGACTCCGTTATGTGCATGATTGATCACAAGAGATTCAAGTAGTTGTGTGCAGGTATTTATTGAAGATATAAGAAGATTTGAAGACAAAGAAGACGTTGAAGATTTCTGATTTGAGTTCATAATCTTTGGTGTGCACAATACTTGTTTCGGTATAAGATGATCCAACTATAATTGATTTATCCTTGTGATATATTAGATTGATTGTGTAGATCGGCATCAATATAAGATAGATCTAAGAACCTGAGGAAGGAGTTTATTGAGATAAACAGAAGAGCCTTTATCGAACTCACATCACTTGGTTGAAGAGAGTTGATACCAAACAGACTTGTTGTTCCTTTACTGTTTGTAATACGAACCAAAGGAATTGTTCCAAGTACGTGACTTATTACAGGTCAGAGGCGTGGGAATACAGACGGAACTATGTGAACTATAGGTTTAGTTTCTTGGTCTAAACTATACAAAGTTAGTTTGATTTTGTATAGCGGCTTAATCCTGAGAGTATTCAATTTGGGACAAGGTCCCGGGATTTTTCTGCGTTTGCAGTTTCCTCGTTAACAAAATCTTGCTGTGTCATTTACTTTTATTTTCCGCAATTATAATTGTTGTTATTATAATTTAAAGTAAATTACACAAACATTAATTCCTATTTACTTGATAAGCAATCCTATTATGTTTGGTTAAGTCCGAAACTTTTTATTAAGTAAACATACTTCATTGTTGTATTGTCTCGATCTCGTATCCATAGGCGATCACACAAAGTGTGAACCGATTTGTTGTATTGTCTCGACTCAGTCCATAGACAATCACTTTCGGAGAAAGGACTTATACGTAGAAAATTTTTAGCTTGAGGTATATTTGGGTACCCTCGCATTTTCAATTGGTATCAGAGCAGGCAAACACGAAAAGATCTAAAAATTTGTGTTTGGTGTGATCCATCCTATAAGAATGAACTCGAGTTCGCATGAATCGACTTCAATTAACATACCGCCAAGATTTGACGGAACAAACTATCTATGGTGGAAATCTGCTATGAGATCTTTTCTTCAATCACGAGACTTTAATACATGGCTATTAGTCGTCGATGGTTATATTCGTCCAAAGATAGAAAATTCAGAAACTGAGTTTAAACGCTTAGTAGAATTTTCAAACGAAGAAAAGTCTCTTGCAAAGCAGAATTCAGATGGTTTAAATGATGTAATACATATTGTAAGTCGTGATCTATAACATCATGTATCAACATATCAAACTTCGAAAGAAGCTTGGGATAATCTTCAGATCATATTCAAAGGAAACACTTCAGAGAAAGAAGCTAGACTTCAAACTCTTACGTCCGATTGGGAAAACCTTTGAATGGATGACAACGACACTTTTGAAGAGTTGCATCTTAAACTCTCTGAGATAATTAATGCCTCTTTCTCTCTTGGAAAGACTATCTCTGAAAAGGATATAGTGTGTAAAATTCTCAGATCGTTGCCACCAAGATACGATTCTAAGAAGCATGCACTCATAGAAGCAAATGATCTCTCAAATCTCTCACGGAGCACACTCGTTGGAAAGTTAAAGATCTTTGATCATGAATTACAGTCTATTCAAAATAAAAGAATTGCTTTTAAAGCTGGAAAAATTCCAAAAGCTCTAATGAAGAGGAATAGACAGATGGATGATTCAGATGAACAGATTACTAAAAATTCTGATGATGATATTGAACAATCATTATCATTGATTACTAGACAGTTTCGAGATCTCTTAAAGAAAAGGAATAAGAGATTCATAAAGGATACTCATCGATCTTCTCGTCCACATGATCGAGTTCCTGTCAAAAAGGATCATGAAGAAGATGATCATTATCAGCCGCAATGCTTAAGTGTAAAGGGTTTGGTCATACTGCTAAAGACTGACTCAATCTTAAGAAATACACTAGAAGCAAGGATTTGGCTGTAACTCTAGATGAGACCTCTGACTCATACGATTCTGAAGAATAGGAAACAACTAATATTGCATTAGTTGTGAATCTTATTTATTCCTCCTCCATTAGTGATTTACCCATTTTAAAAATGGACATGTCTTCCGATGTTATTAAATCATCTAATGGTAAAGGGAAAAATAAGACAAGAGGCAAAAACTCTCTCAAAAACAGAATTGCTAAAAGTTGCATAGGCAACCCAAGTCAATTTCAAGATACTTCGCGAGTTCGAGGTAACAAGAGGAGAATTTCTCATACGATGCTAGATCAAGGACACACTGTTTGTTCAAATTTCCATAATGAGAGAAAATCTCATACTAATACCACCTGATCGGTATTAGAATTCTTTCCTCACCATGTATGACGAATTTTGAGTGAAGGAGAAGAAAAATCAAGGCGCTCATGTGTAGATTATGGGAATAAAATCTAGTATTTGAAAATATTTGATATATTCGTATTTTTAGGAATATTATATTTTCGGAAGTATGAAAATTATAAAAAGATCCTTCTCCTTCTTTGGTCATTCCTTGTCCGAACCATGAGTCTGGATCCAACATCTTCTCTTGGCAAGATGCTAGATCAGAAAGATCAACTCAAGATTAAGTTTGGATCTTCTCTTGATGTTAAGGGTAAAATCAAAAAGGGATATTGGCTTAGCAAGAAGGAAAGAGAAAATACGCTGAGGAAAGATCAGTGTATTGAAGCATTGACACACTTTTGTTTTCAATCAAAGACAGAATTACATGCTCTTGCAGAATCCTTCGCAAAAATTTCTCACCTGCAAGAAATTCTGGTCAAGCAACAAGGCTTTCTACTTGAAGAAATTCACAAGCTGAAGAGTGAAAGTAGTAATCCGCCTTCATTTAACATTGATATGAAGGACTGAGTTGCAAAAGGAAAATAGACATCAATTTTTGATTTCTTTCAATGATTGTATTAAGTCTATTATGAATAAAACTATTATGAATAAAATTATTTGATTTATAATTTTTCTTGTGATAGTTTTTGATTTACATAGCATGTGCTTGAATGCTTTATGTTATTGATGTGTATGTTTATGGGATGTTTGATTTCGGTTTTAATACCTTGATATTCGATCTCATAATATTGTGAACCCTTATGGTTTGGGTGACTTTTTGATATAGCAGGATTAAGTTCTAGCCCATGTTGGTAGGCATTATCAAAGGATCATGAGGGGTTCTGATAGAAACAATATGTGAAAAAGTCATAATATGTTGAATCAGTTTTGGTTTACCATAAAAGCATATGTGTTTCGAGGGTTTTCAACTTTTGCTTGCCATAGTTAAAAACCGGTTTTCAATCTTTCTCTGGAAAAGGTTGGTTGTTGTTATTCTTTTGTTTTGCATAAGGATGACAACATAATGATATTTTGATATCAATTCTCCCTGGAAGAAGATGCAAACATATTGGAGAAGTGGATGCGAAATTTGAGGCAACAATCTTGTTAGTTAATTGTTTTCCTGTTTAAGAAAATCCTGATTTTATTGTGTATATCTTTATTGCTTTTGCTTAACAAAATTTCGGTACAACTGATGTTTATTCCATTATTTGTGTATGGATGTGTGTATGATTCAATTGGTTCCGCTTAAGAAAAACTATTGTTATCTTGCTTTATTGTTTGATATCAATTGTTTAGGCTTACAAAATTTCGGTGCAATTGCGGTGCTTTAATGTCTATGTTGTTTCAATTGCTTTCGGTTGAGGTGAATAATTATGCAAGTTGATTTATTTGGTTTGTATGAATTGTTTATGGCTTAAAGAAAGAAAATATTTACGGGATGAATTGTTTAGTCCCATTCGATTTCGGATAAGAGAAACTAAGTTATTTCTGATCTTAGTTAGACTTATCAAAGTGGAGGTTTCAATTATTCAAGTCTAATCGAATGCCTTAACAAGAAATGCTAGTTAACTAACCTAGTACTTGTCTTGTTTAAAATTTAAAGGTCTGAGTTATATGGATAACTAGAACCTATGAGAAAAATAGAGTTATCTTTATTTTGGTCTTATCGAACAAAGCGGTTGTATTTGTACAATCAGTTTAGCAAAGGGACTATGGACATGTGCAACACGTTTTTAGGCAAAGGGGAATCGATCCTATGGACATGTGCAACACGTACAAGTTAGATACCATATATATGTGGGGAACCGATCCTAGTACCTAGTCAACCGAATTTTGGAAAGCTAGTGTGACTATGCACAGTACTTACATGGAGGTAGAACCGAAACTTGTTTTGGTAGAACCGTGAAACCCATGATTTGTGATTGAGCGTTATTGATCAATCACATAGTTATTCAAAGTCAGATGAACCAATTCTAAACTTGTTTGGAAGTGTGGCAAATCGGTTTCAAGGTTGTAAGTATGAAAGAGGACTTACAAAGTAAGGATGTCGACATACTTTGAACACGTGCAATAATGCTTATCTTTTATTGTTCAAAGTTATTCCTTAATAGATAAAGGAAGAAAATCCTAGATCGAAAAATAAATAAGTTAAGAATCTTTTATTTAAGGTTTTTAATTTTATTTTTGGAAAATGAAAATTAGTAATGTGCATTTGCTAGTTGAAGATTTTCTAAGAGATTTTCGGTCAATATTTTGGACAGAGCATTTCCAGGAATTATGGAAACCGAATTTGGAATATATTGCATATCTTGAGAATATTTTTGGTTTTGGAAATTCCTTGGTGTCCAAACTTCTTTGGTATATAAATACTTGAAGTTTGCATTTCTAGCAAACTAATTCTTCGTGACAGCAAACTTCCTCAGTTGTGTTGTTACTGGTGAAGCCGCCTATTCGGAGAGGAGAGTAACCTAATTAGGTGAAATCTCTTACGACCGCTCAGTTTAAAGTCTTCTTTGGGATTGAGAAGCTCTATTAGTACCTGAAAAAGCGGGGGTCTAACAACACCACCCAATATTTCGTTTGGAAATCTGAATAGACAAACTCCAATATACTTTCAAGAGAATCAACTAGACAGTTAGACTCAATCTATTAAAAGTATATCAAAGAGTTTTGTATCTCTATCTCTTGATTCAATCCGCAATCAACAAATAGGGATTTGCGAGCCCGATTGAATATAAGAGGATTAACTTGAACGGTACCAAAGACCAATATTCAAGTGTCAATCAATTCACTCAACAACCCTAAGGCCGGATACAAGAACTGATTGATCTTAACGTACAACCTGTGATATTTCTATTATATATAAATAAAATATAATGCGGAAAAAAATAGCACAGACACCAGATTTTGTTAACGAGGAAACCGCAAATGCAGAAAAAACCCCGGGACCTAGTCCAGAATAAACACACACTGATTATAAGCTGTTACACCAATTTACTACTACCTATTCGGACTAGATGTAATACCTTCTTCAGCACTTGTAGAATTCCTAGCAGATTACCGATTATCTTTAGAAATTCTTCACACAAATCTTCTAGTAGAACCCGAGGCTCTCTTTAGAAGATACCACCACACGATTGATACGATTCGATATTTTGTTTGCACAAAACACCGGTTTGATTTCCCTTTAGATGTAAATCAAGGTTTTCGAAATATTGTGTTTATTTTGATAAAAACAATTACTAGGTAAAAGTAATATCAAAACAAACCTGTAGATTAGGGATTATTATACTCTTCAATAAAAGGAAAAGAAACCTAATAACTCTACAACAAGAACAACTAGAATAAATCTAGATATATCTTGTTTAAAACTTCTCAAGGATTTTTACGAGATGCCTCAATAGAAGTTTTTCTTTCTAGCCTCCGATTTCGACTAACAAGTGTTGGTATACGATCGGAAACTGAAATCTACCAAAACCTAGGGTTTATGATCAACAACTCTTGAATGGTTTTATATCAGAAGAGAAAACCTTAGAATAGACAAGAGGTGAAAAACCTAGATTACAAGTTATATGATCAATCACGAAGATTAAATCC
Source organism: Papaver somniferum (assembly GCF_003573695.1). NCBI lineage: Eukaryota > Viridiplantae > Streptophyta > Magnoliopsida > Ranunculales > Papaveraceae > Papaver > Papaver somniferum. The sequence goes on from NC_039364.1 coordinate 209,914,821, forward strand.
AACTTGGCTTTGTGATCCCTAATACAAAGAATTTTATCTCACTCTTGTTCACGAAGAACAAAAGACGTGGAAAACAACCTGTAGAGCTTACGCCAATTTTCCAAAGGGATGAAAAACGTGTAAACTCGCGAACTCCTTATTTATAATGAACAATAGCTTGGAAGCTAAGCAAATCTATTTTCCTTTTACAAGACTCTCCTAAATATGGGAGTCTTTCCTAAGTTAAAACTCTTGCCAAAATAATTAAACAAATAACTTATTTAGCAAAAATTATATTTATGTGAATAAATCACATTTTAACGTAGGAAGGAATCACAAACACTTTAATATGGTAATCAAAAATGTTTGGACCAATAGCTAACTTGCCTAGATAAGGAAACATCACCAACTTGACCAAAAATCTCTTTTAGTCACGTATTGGGCCCAAGTTCGCGGACCACTCCAAATCCCATGGAATGTTTCCTACTAATGAACTTAAATCACTCATAACTTTATCGTTATAACTCGGAATTCAGTGATTCTTGGCTCGTTAGATTCGCAAGCTCATTCACTATAACATGAGATCCTTCATAGTGATAAAGGTTATTATCACCAAAGTCATGAATCAAATAACCTCAAGTATATATACGTAAATGTACATTTACCGTCATAGGAATTGTTCCATAGAGTGAGCATTTATCTCGATAGATTAGAAAGCTAGAATTGAAAAAGAATCCAAATAAAATCAATCACATACCTTTGTTGATGAAGTACTTGTTGATGTCTTCTTGTAGTCTTCAATCTTCATCCTTTAAGGATAGCTTCGATTCAACTTCTTAAACCTAATCTAGTCCGAAACTATCTTTAGTATGCTAAATCAAGAATGAATTTTGGCAACTAAAATTGACAACTAACTTGACATACCAACACTAGTGGGTTCAACCGAGCTATGCCCTAACAGTACCGTTGGTGGGAAACTAGATAATTGCGGTTTATCTTTTGTTTTCGATTGATTTGATTGACTAACGATGGTTGAACTTTGATTGCACCTAGTTTGTTTATGCTTGAGAATCTTCCCTTCTGATATGATTCACTCAAACTAGTTCGAAGTTTCGACAGGGATCTTTAGACTGTTTGTAGATCTAAAGACATCTTGTGTCCATTGTTAACAGACTTCGTTCTGTGCGTGATTGATCACAAGATTTTCAAGTAGTTGTGTGCACGTATTTATTGAAGATCTAAGAATATTTGAAGACAAATAAGACGTTGAAGATTTCTGATTTGGGTTCATAATCTTTGGTGTGCACAATACTTGTTTCGGTATAAGAGGATCCAACTATAATCGATTTATCCTTGTGATAGATTAGATTGATTAGTTGTGTAGATCGGCATCAATACAATTCTTTTAAAAGTGTTGATTGCAAAATCTTAACAATTACCTTTGGTAGTTGGGAATAAGATAGATCTAAGAACCTGATGAAAGAGTTTATTGAGATAAACAGAAGAGCCTTTGTCGAGTTCACATCACTTGGTTGAAGAGAGTTGATACCAAACAGATTTGTTGTTCCTTTACTGTTTGGAATACAAACCAAAGGAATTTTTCCAAGTACGTGACTTATTACAGGTCGGAGGCGTGGGAACACAGACGAAACTAGGTGAACTATAGGTTTAGTTGCTTGGTCTCAACTATACGAAGTTGGTTTGATTTTGAATAGCGGCTTAATCCTGAGAGTATTCAATTCTGGACAAGGTCCCGGGGTTTTTCTGCATTTGCAGTTTCCTCGTTAACAAAATCTTGCTGTACCATTTACTTTTATTTTCCGCAATTATAATTGTTGTTATTATAATTTAAAGTAAATTACACAAATGTTAATTCCTATTTACTTGATAAGCAATCCTATTGTGTTTGGTTAAGTCCGAACCTTTTTATCAAGTAAACATACTTCGTTGTTGTATTGTATCGATCTCGTATCCATAGACGATCACACGAAGTGTGAACCGATTTGTTGTATTATCTCGACTCAGTCCATGGACAATCACTTTCGGAGAAAGGACTTATAGGTGGCAAAGTTTTAGCTTGAGGTATATTTGGGTACCCTCGCCTTTTCAAAAGGCTTGTTGAACATGCTAAGTGTAACCGTGACTCCAACGAAAGTGAATTAGGATTTAGTTTAAGTTGGGTAGTTTGCTCGAGGGCTAGCAAAAGCTAAGTGTGGGAGAATTTGATAAGTGCATAATTTATTATACTTTTATTATCATTTCCATGCTTGTATTTTCTATGTTTCTTTCATATTGCGTTGCATTACTCTTGTTTTCTTTGCTTATCTTATTTAGGTAGAATCATCCAAATAGAGCGAAAAGAGTGCTAAAATGAATAAATAAATGAGTGTGGACTAAGGACCAGGAGGAACTCGATCAAATTCAGCAGTACTCAACTCTAAGTTATAGAGAATGAAGAGACGTAAATAACGCAAAAATAATTAGGTCATTCTGAGTTCGTATGCAAAAGTTATGGTCGGAGGGAAATGCATTGACTAAATAAAAACACTGAACGAGAATATCGCAGTGTGGCCATCTATTGGCGGATATATGGTTACGCGCAATTCACCTTTTTAGTCATGGATGTTGTCTAACATTTACACAAAAAATGTGGTTTGTGTAATGCAGCTGAAGTATAGAAGAATTTTTATAGCTTTAGTGGATAACAATCATTTTATTGATCTACAATTACACACGGATTTTGTTCATTATCTCCACTTTGTAGTTTCATCTTTTGGGAAAAGTTCATTAACAACAAGAGTGAGGAACGGGTAAAACCTCATGAGGATAACTTGAACCTCTGGAATGCTTTGGATGAGTCTATCAAAGGTACAATATATTTGAGTGAAGGAGGTTCAATAAATTTTAATGAACTCCCTCCAATATATTTGAATGAAAGGGGTCCAATAGATTTGAATAAAGGTTGATTATGTTTTGGAAATACTGAATTCTTTGGTGGTCGCAATCGTATTTTGTGTAATGCATTTTGGGATACTACTTATGAATGAAATGGATGTGGTTTTTTGTGTTTACATACTAAATGTTTTATCAAGTCGTCATTTCTATATTACTGAGAATGCCGACTAAATCTTTAACTTTCTAGTCGGCATCTAAAGTACCATATGACTATGCAGACCATTCCAAACTGACAAAACTTGTTTGATTTTCCCCCAAGATCGTCAAGGTATAAATTTTTCAGCTTGACCATCAATTTTGTATGATAACCTCATGACATAAAACCTGGGATAATCGGCACGACCGTCATTTCAGACAATGAATACTAGTTGTATGTTAACACGTTAGAAAATTTATAACCTGGCGACTAAAAGAGCGAGAAATCTCACTTTTCTAGATTTTTTTCTCTTCATATTAGGCAAGGTAATATAATGATAAGAATCACGAAAAAACTGTGGTCGGCACGTTAGAAAGTATTCAACTTGACGACTATTCCAGGAAAAACTGGACATTATCCTGGACAAAATGGTCACATTAGTCATCATTTAATAATCTGATAAGAGAGACAAATATTTATAATCGGCATGCTAAGAGAACTTTAACATGACGACTATAGTCGGCAAATAATAACATATCCCCGGACAAAAAAAACAAACAAAGATCGTCATATCCTATTAATAATAACCTTGACGACCATATAATAGTTGATACTTTACAAAAACTAAAGCTTGATGATCAAACCATAGTCGTTAACGTGGGAACATTGAAACCTTGCCGACAATAATCAAAGTAGGAACATTGAACACTTAATTAGAGCGTACCAACACTAAAACCGAACTCTAACACATTTATGACATACGTAGTATCTTTTGCCAGCACACACTTGTTTTGGTGAAGTGAGAAGCTTCATCTTACCATCACAACATGGATCTATGCATTATAGAAGGTCGATTTAGCAACTTCATCTTCATACGGAGCTACATGTTCATCTACCCAACAGAAAAATCCATAACATGTGTATTTTGAAGCATACGGTTGATATAATCTCCTTTTGCAATTTTCATGAGAAACTAGAATCCATTACAATTAGTAATGGTGCATCTACTGTCTTCAAAGGGACAATCATTTGCAAAATGACCAGATAGTATACAAAGACTACAAAAAATTAATAATGGTGCACTTGGACCTTCAATTCTTTAAGATTGGTTGAAGTTGAAATTGAAAGTACTTTTATACTAACAACACACTTAATGGCTAGTATTTGAAAATAATAACCTTTGAGCATTCAATTGAGTGTACCTTGTACTTAAAATATTATTTTTATACTAAAATAGGTTATAGGTTACATAGGTCTTCATGGTCTATGCTTTGGTACCCCAACGACCAATAAGCATTCTTCAGGGACATTATTTTAGAAACATGACGACTACTTACAGTCGAAAGTTTGTATATTTGTACCTTAATTACTTTCTACTAGTCTAAATAACATTGCTTGAAACTGGAAAAAACACTAAATTTAAGAGCATAAGCTTAACTTTAACTGAAAAGTGTTAAACCACAACCACAGTTTAAGCGTAACTTAAAAGTTCCCAACACACTCTAAAATATCTTAGAAACACTCCACAACAACTACGAAAGCAAACATATCCAACACATTAAAAAGGATCAACATCAATGTCATCTTCTTCTTCCACTTCATCAGGGTTTTCAGCATCATCAGCTTGTTCTTCTTACACTTCATCAGGGTTTTGAGCATCATCAGCTTGTTCTTCCAATTCCTTAGGTGGACCTACGTACTCTTCATTCTCATTGTAATATGGGTTCACTCCATAAAAGTCACATTTCCTGAAAATTAGTCCTGGATCATAATCATCTCCCTTCTCATCATCGTCTGATGATGAATCAATATATTTGAGGGGATTGTTAGGACTGTTCATATCCCATGGGAATTTTCTTGATTATTCTCAATCCAGCTGAATAATTCTGTTACAGCGTCCTTTTCAGTTTTACCACAAAGACGTCTTGAAGGAGGAGTAGCCTTTTCTTTTCCTTTGTTATTCTGTTGGAACCTAAGTAATAAAACAATATACAAGTGCAAGATATGAACACATAAAAGAGAGTTGAACATGTAATAGTTGTTATGTTGAAGTTTAAACACCGTACCGACCATAAATGTAATTAAAAAATCGTCAACTTTATATTTAAAAAGAATGACGACCTACACCCTAAAAATTACATAAGAAATACGAAGTTCCCGTGACATTAAGTCATTATGTTTGAAAACGCGGGGGTACCAAAATATACCACCAACATTTTCTAAGGAAACCTGTATGGACAAGCTTAAATACAATTCTGAAAGTTCAACTTAATGAATATCAATCAAGGAATAACATTTAGAGTTATATCTCTTTCTCTCACAATCAAAAAGTTTACAGAGACAAGTCCGTGAACTTGATTTACGTGTGAGAGTTCTTGGATGATTCCAAATATCAATGTCCAAGAATCAATCAAGTCGTATCCAACAAACAAGGATGGATGTATCTACTTTGATTTATTTACGTACAACCTGTGATATTTCAATTATAAAGATAATCAATATAACGCGAAAAACAAATAACACAAACACCAGAAATTTTTGTTAACGAGGAAACCGCAAATGCAGAAAAACCCAGGGACCTAGTCCATATTTGAAGACCAAACTCTATTAAACCGCTACAGACACTAGTCTACTACCAATTAACTTCGGACTGGAATGTAGTTGAAACCGAATTAAACCCTCACAACAATTCAGTTACAGTCGCGCTCCTTACGCCTCTTGAATCCCAGCAAGACTCCCGCGCAATTGATTCCCTTAGCTGACGTCCTTTACAGCCTAAGACTTGCTTCAACTCAATTAAAGACTTTAAACCAATCTGCCTCCCACAGATAAGCCTATATGTGTGGTTCCCTTTTTGATCGTATATCAAGGTGAGACTGGAAATCGATAGCAATAGACAAAGTTTAGCTAACCTCGAAATCTAGACTTATGCTTCCCGAAGAACATCCTAGATTATTATTCACCTCACAAGTATTAAACCTGTGGAATCACAAAGTCTGGGACGAAGAGAACTTTGCGATTTCTATCTATCTTGTTCGAGTGAGCAGCTCAACAATCAAACAAGATCAGGATACACGAACTATAAAGATAAAAAATAGTTGGACCTGGATTCACGAATCCCTTGGTGAAGTCTTTTTTAGTCGCTAAATTCTAGAAGGATTTTAGGGAGAGGACGACTCTAGTTTACAACTAGGAAACACAAAGAATAGTGTCAGAGATTTAAAGATCCCAGTTGCTTGAGGTTCTCCCTTAGATAGACTTTCAAAGTATATGTTGCTTTAGGTTTAAGCTAAGATAGCTTTGGGACCAAGGAAACAATATCCACCGTTAGATGAATCTTGAAATGATATTAACATATCAAGATATACACCCTGGTTAGGATGAACCGTAATTGAACCGTGTAAAAAGACATTGTTCATGGACGGTCAGCCGAAACTAGCCGATTGAACCATAAGCCATTTTCATAAACACTTAAGGCTCATGTCTATATAGTGTTTTTATAGATTTATTCAAATGCTAATTATCTCACATAAATAATTTTATGTGCATTTGAAAATATTCGACAAGGAAAGTATGTGTACTTTACCTTGTTCGTGATTATTTTTGTCATGTTACATGTACCGGGTATGTGTACCCTTAAGACAAAAATAAGTTCCGGATCTTACAGAACTTTTCCGGTTTGCGTACTGGATATGGATACCACACTGGTTTCAAAAACAACAGTTCTTTTTCGGTATGCATACCAATCCAGGTTCACGAGTTCACAGACTTTTTGTGGTATGGATACCGGATATGCGTACCACTAAGTCATTGTCGACATATAGCTACGCCGGTACGAGTACTGGGTACATGTACTACGTCTCTGGACCTATAACAGTTTTCCCAGTTTGTGAAACTGGTATGCATATTGTCATGTATCCATATTTTCAGTAGTTCTATATTTCTCTCTAAATCATTCAAAACATTCCCAAATAACATCAATGACACATCACCGTTCCAGGCTATTTTCGATTGATAATCTTGGATGAAGATTTAGATTATGAAAAGAAGATTGTTCTTAACTGAAATTCATCAAGTATGAACAAATGTTCATTAAGCTTAGTCATGTATATTTCGAGAACTAATTACCAAGATAAACTTGACTCAAAATTCTTGATATGCTTGTAATAGTCTAATTAGTCATGCGGCATCGTCTCATAGATAAAAGTATGAATATAAGAAATAGGTGGTTCAATCTTCACTTACCTTTTGTTGAAGAAGTTTTATAAAAGCTTCGGTTGATCTTCGACTTTAAACGGTAGAACGCAGTGATGTCCGATTCTCAACTACACTTCTATCCTAATCCGAGACTTGACTAATTGTAGACTAGAAATAAAGATATAATTTTGATCAACTAAATTTGACAACAAGCTTGATATAGCAACACCTATCAGTTCGACCGAGAAATGCTCTAACCATGTTATAAATAGTAGAAGATGAAGACCAAAATAACTAACACGGGTCATCATATTTGAGGCATAACTAGCACGCTGACCCAGGTTATTAATTCACAGTCACCATTAACATTATCAAAAGTCGTCATGATCTTCATCTGACGACCTTGAAGACTAACACTAAAAATCAAAGGTCGTCATTATGCTCATACATATACCTTGACGACGTAAACCCTGAAAAATCATCATTTTCGATAATCTAACCTAATATAACAATCATAGCACACAACAATGTAATGGGTTTGAGTTTAGACATTACCTATTGTCTTCTTCTCGCTGATGATGGGTTCTTTCAACAGCTTTATGGATTTCATGCTTCGGTTCATTAATTTCACTAGTTCCAACTTTTTCCTTACTTTTTTCTGTTTATTTGGAGGATTTGATGTCAGTTTTTGCTTATGTATTGTTCGTTGATTGCTTCCGATCACCCATTTTTGAGGAAAACTAAAGATGATGATTTCCAAAGGATTGATGGAAGATGAAGTAGTGAAGAAGATGAAAGAGGCTTAAGTTGTCTTAGGTTTAAGTTTTTAGGTTAAACTGATTTTAAGAAATGGCATATCAGTTTAAGTGTTTTTAGGTCAAGGGCAATAAGGTAAGTTCACCATATTTTCCACCCCTTAGTCAATGCTTTAGGTCCATTTAAATCTTGGTATACCAAAATTAACCTGGATATTCTCTAATTCGGCCAGTATCAATTATAGTTTATTTTGTTATTTCTTTTTTAAGCCTTCTATATTATAGTATGTTATAATATAAAAGTCTTTAGAAATCTTCCATAGGTCAAACTTCAAAGCCTCGTAATATAAAATTTTAGAGACTTTTAGAAAATCATACTCAATAACAAAAACTAATAGAGATTATAAAAAAACTCTCTATCGACTAATAATAGCGTTGACATCTCTCTAATTCTTTGTAAATGTAAATTTAATAATTCCATGTTAACTAGATGGTAACCGCGCCATCCACTGGGTGGTAATATATTTACGGTACCACTAATACTATCAAATTTTTTTCCTCTTCTGCTTTTGTTGTTACTTTTTATTCGACATCGGTCTGGGACATATATTATAGGTCTCAACACTTCCAAAAAAAGGTTCACCGTTCCCGATATATGGTTGAGCTGGTTCCACGAAGGCGGGGATGGAACAGGTGACTATATAACAGCTTCGATGTTATAAAATTATAGTATGTTTTTCACAAAAATTAGATTCCCAACAAATGTAGGTACATGCAACTTCATCTTCGAGGAGATATGAATTTTCGCCGCTTACCTTGCGACAATTTATATAATGTTATCCTCGAATTTTTTATGATATGCTATTGTATATTTACGAATGTGGCTAATTATGTTAGAGTTATAATTATATTTAAAAAAAAAACATCATCTTATATTTAAAGTAAATAGATCAACCACCAAAATTGAACCGTCACAGACATGCCTCCCATTGTAAAAGCTATAAATTTAAAGATTTTTCAATAAGGTTATTTTTTTAATATGCCTATTTTTCACTCCTCCCATTTGAAAAAGACCGCCCTCTATTCCGTTTTTGTCAGTTTAAAAATTGTGTCCAGCTTTTGTCTACAGTCATATATTTTCAATGAACTCTCTAATATACCCTTAAATTTTTTTATATTCATAAATTCATTTTTTACGGCCCCATCTAAAATTTTAAAGAAATTTGCATAATTAAGGAAAAAAAATATATATTTAGATCCAAAAATTAAATTCCTTATAAAGTTTATACTCCATAAATTCGATATCTTTTAATTTTCCTTTTATATATCGTATTTATAATCCTCATAACAATTTTATGTAGTTTTTATCGTTAGGATATTTATTAAAATAAAATAGGTAAGGGTAGTCAAGTAAAATACTACGATCTCCTTAGTATTTTGACAAAGTCAAAGTGGACAGTCTTTTTGAAACAAAAGGAGTATGAGACAAATAGAGTTGTTTATTACCTTGGAAATCCATATCCTACCGTATAGTTTTTCGAGATCATCTCTGGCTCCATATCTAAAGATATGAAGAAAATTATTTACGAAGATAGAACAGAAAAACATATGTTAGATGTATTGCATGACTTAGTATTTTATTTGCGTGTGTTTTAGTGTCTCTGTAGTGGTTTGGGGGCTCTGTTAAAACAAAACTTAATCCAAAAATGTGGGGATATATGTTTTTTTTTTAAGATTTCTTTTGTACATTTATATCAACTATTCGAACTTGGCCCAACGGCTAATCATTTTGGGCCTTGAGGGTGAGGTCTCAGTATCGAATCCCCCCTTTATATATATGTAACTTTAGTCCGGGAGCGGGGCTTTGTGGTCTTGGGAGGTCTCTTGGATTTGGAGAGTATTTTTGCTCTTTTTTGAAAAGATTTTAGAAAGCGTCTTTTGCTTCCCTTAATTACTTGATTAAATAGCATTAGTTTGGTATAATTATATTAATATTTTTGACTGTTTCATTTATGGCAATTAAAATAAAATCATTCTCATTAATTTCGTTTTTTGTGGCTAGGTTATAAAAACCAGTTTTGAGAATAGAGAAGTAATACAAGATTAGAAAGAGTGAAAGTGGTCAATTTCTCATTGTGTGCATGAGAGATTGAAGAGAGTTTTTCTCGGTTGTTTTATCCTAGAGACGTTGTGACGAAGAACTAACTGTTTGCACAAAACTCAAGGCAGAGCCACGAAATGTCTTAAACAGAGCGACCCGGTCGTGTTAGAGCATAGCTCGGTCGACCTCGCATGCGTTGCTATGTCAAACATGTTTGTCAATGTTAGTGATCAAAACTATGAGTCTTGATTTCTAGTCTATTATAGCTAAGTCTCGGACTAGGATAGAAAAGTGTAGTTGAGCTCAAGGACTTCATGGAGATTCATCATACAACGACGAAGATCTACTCAAGGAACCGTGGAACTTCATCAACAAAAAGGTATGTGGAGACTTGAACTTATCTATCACTCAAAAGTCTATCTATTTTATCTCCTATTTCTTATGAGACAAAAAGTCGTATGCTATATAGACTGGATCATACACATTTGACATTTCGAGCTGAGTATTCACTACTTATCTTTTTCTCGAAATCGTGTGTTGGTAAAGCGTTTCGCTTTGATCAAGTTTATCTTCACCTAGTGACGAAAGTCATGAAAAATTTCAATTACTTTGAGAATTTCTCTGACGTGAAACGGACTGTGAATAACGGATATATAACGTCCTCTGAGAATGTCTCAGTGATTAGAATGAGAGTTTAGATTACATAACCATGTATTCCTTAATCCGAAGTTTTCGAACTTTGTTGATTGAGAGAAACCGGAGGAATTGGCTTTGCAAACTCAGTCCGCGAACTGACAGAAGTTCTCTTACCGAGAATTTCTGCTGGGATTTTCCAAAAACTCGTTTGCGTGTTTAGTCCGCGAACTCAGTCCGCGAACCTAGTCCGTGAACTGGCGGAAGTCTCGTTGCCGAGATTTTCTGCTGATTTTGGAAAACTATGCCGGTTGCCTTAAGTCCGCGAACTTGTTTGTGAGCTTAAGTGGTTATGATCTAAAGATGTGCTCTGAACATGAAACTTAAATTACTAAGGAATGCTTTATGCAAACCGTGGCTATAAATTTCATGAGCCGATTCAATCGAATCGAATCATCTTTGTTTCAATTGTGTCTTGTGTGGTTACATAAGATCTCATAGCAATTGAACAACTCTCTAACTAGTTCATTTGAGTCAATTGAACTAGTTATGGTGAAGAAGAACTAGGTTAATATGAATTTCTCATATGGTTAACCTTTTGGTTTACTATGTTGAACCAACATACACGTACACGTTTGTGCACGGTTTTCACAAACCAGTAAACGTCTACCCAAGTGTGTGTGACAAGCTAAGTTTTCGATCTAACGGTTGAGAAATATTAGCTTGAATCTAAATCAGGTTTTCATCTAACGGTGAATATGGATTGTTTTGTAACTAAGGCAAAACCCTGATTTGAAGGCTATATAAAGGAGACATATAGCATTGTGCAAAACTAATCCCCACACGTCTGTGTGATACTAGAGCGCTCGATAGAGTCGATTCTCCTTTAACCTTTGGTTTTCTTCTCTAAAACCAGGTTAACGACTTAAAGACTTCATTGGGATTGTGAAGCCAGACCAATACTACTTTTATCGCAGTTGTGTGATCTGATCTTGCATCTTCTATCGTACGAGTACAATCTATTGATTGGCTTGAGATCGTGAGAGTTCTCCGATAGGCAAGATAAAGAAGTCACAAACATCTTCGTCTCACTGTTTGTGATTCCTCGACAAACCTCTTGTGTAGTCAAGAAGGATTGTTGAGAGGTGATTGATTAATCTAGGTTGTTCTTCGAGAATATAAGACCAGATTATCAATTGGTTCCTGTTCACCTTGATTTTATATCTTAAGACGGAACAAAAACCTAGAGTTTTTCTGTGGAGACAGATTTATCCTTTGATATACTTTTCTGTGTGTGACAGATTTGTTTATTATCAAGTCTGCGATTTTGGGTTGCAGCAACTCTTAGTTGTGGTTGAGATCAGCTAAGGGAATCAAGTGCACAGTATCCTGCTGGGATCAGAGGCGTAGAAGTACAACTGTACCTTGAATCGGTGGGAGACTGATTGGGGTTCAACTATAGTCCAGTCCGAAGTTAGCTTGTAGTAGGCTAGTGTCTTTGGCTTAATATAGTGTGTATTCAATCTGGACTAGGTCCCGGGGTTTTTCTGCATTTGCGATTTCCTCGTTAACAAAACTTCTGGTGTCTGTGTTATTTCTTTTCCGCATTATATTTTTTATATAATTGAAATAATACATATTGTGCGTTAAAGATCATCAATTGGAAATCCAACCTTTGGTTGTTGATTTATATTGATTGATCCTTGGACATTGGTCTTTGGTACCGTCCAAGTTATCTCTCTTTGATAAAGACTCTCAGATTTCCATTTGCTTGAGTAAAGATCAAATCGAGAGATTAAGATATAAACTCTTTGATATATATTTTTATTGATTGAGTCTAACTGTCTAGTTGATTCTCATAAAAAGTATATTGGAGTTTGTCAATACAGATTGCTAAGCGAAATATTGGGTGGTGTTGTTAGACCCCCGCTTTTTGAATTGGTATCAGAGCAGGCAAACACGTTTAAGACCTAACAAGTCCGTGTTTGTAGCGATCTGACTCTATGGACAAAGGTGCTATCTATATTAACGTACCATCAGTCTTCGATGGCTCCAATTACTTATGGTGGAAAATTGATATGCGAGCTTTTCTTCAATCGCGTGATTTTCAATCATGGGTATATGTGGTTAATGGCTATGATGCTCCCGTTGTGGCAGTTGGTGATGTAAACGTTCCCAAACCTATTGGTGAATACACCGCTGTTGAGATAACTGCTGCAAAGCAAAATTCTGACGGTTTAAATGCTATCATACATGCCATTACCCCAAATCTTCAGCATCATGTGACAAACTGCACTAGATCTAAAGATGCTTGGGATATCTTAGAAACCGTATTTGAAGGAAATTTCAGTGAAAAAGATGTTAGGCTTCAAAACCTTAATTCCGATTGGGAGAACCTTCGTATGGCAGATGAAGAAACATTTGATGAGTTTAATCACAAAGTGTCTGAAATTGTTAATGCATCTTTTGCATTGGGTAAGACTATTCCTGAAAAAGACATTGTGATGAAAATTCTCAGATCGCTGCCATCTAGATACGAGTCTAAGAAGTATGCAATTGTTGAGGGGAATAACCTCGATAATATTTCCAGAAACACCTTGGTTGGAAAGCTTAAGATCTTTGACCATGAGCATACATCCAAAGTCGGTAAGGATGTTGCCTTTAAAGCACAAAAGAACACTAAATTACTTGTCAAAGGTAAGAGTGTTCATGTTTCTGAGGATGATTTTTCGGATGAGGATCTTGAAAAATCAGTCTCCTTGATCACAAGAAAGTTTAGGGATCTTCTGTTGAAGAGAAGTAAACGGTTTTCAAGAGACAAACCTAAGTCATCAGACAAACCTCACGGTCGCGTACCTCCTAAAAACAGGGATGATGACGAGGCTGATGACGAGGACATGCCTCAGTGCTTTAAGTGTAAGGGTTTTGGCCATTTTGCTAACGAATGCCCAAATCGTAGAAAATACACGGGGAACAAAGGTCTAGCTGTAACACTTGATGAAATGTCTGAAACCTATGATTCCGATGAAGATAGGAAATCAAGTGTATGGCTTCTTTGTGAAAACATCGATTTTGATACTTGTAGCAATACATATATCAACCTAAATGGGTTCGGAGAAGAGGGAAATCCAATCAAGCTGGAAGATTCACTGAATCCGATAACTGGAAACCCTATCAGTGATGTTTCAGGATCAACTGTATGTCTAGCTGCTTGCACATCTCAGATGCCTGAATACTATCCAAGATTGACGTGCTCGTTTTGTTCGATGAAGGGACACGAACTATCAAGGTGTTACAAATACAAGCACCAAATAAGGCACGCCAGTAAACTTCAACGAAGAGCAGATCGATTAGCAAGGAAGCTGAAACTTGCTCAGAAGACCGCCGAGGTATGTAGGATCTTATCTTCGGCTAAGAAGTTGGTTTCCAAGGATAGAATAAGACCATTTGAAAACAAAATATGGTCAAATCGTTTTGATATACAAAGATCAGAGGATTCCTCCCATGAGGAAAAAGATGGACAAATCGTTGTTCATCGGAACACAACTTGATTGTGTTGTTGGGAAAATCTTGTCACATGTGCCTGTTCGAAAAGAGACAAGATTGAGTGTTGATCCAGGCTTCAGAAAAGTTTTTCCTTCTTTTCATAGATTTTTTATTTTTTTTTTGTCTATCAAATAAAAGAAAGGGTTATTATCGGCAATTCTACTCTTTATAGGGTTTTTAGAGTTCGGCGTATACGAACCTGTCAATAGGTTTCGAACCCTACATTATTTTTTTTCCTTTTGACATCCTTTATAAGACTGCATCACACAAATCCAGTTGTTCATAACTGTTCTCAAAGCACTATGTCGTCAGATGGAAAGGATGTCAACATGATTGTTAAGTCTTCAATCAAGGAAAAAGAGAAATCTCATGTTTCTAAGTCCCTGAAAGAAAAATAAGGATTACAAGAAAACCCAGGGCTGTTCCTTCTAACTCTCAGAAGTTTTCCGATGTTCTTGATGAGTTAAAGGAAATAAGAAGGGAGATTTATGAAATAAAGACATTCGTGTCTAAATCTTTGGAAATTCAGAGGACCCTAATTCGACCTCTTCATCCAAGACAGTTCGTGGGTATTGACGCTTATCTCCGTGAACCTTATGTCCCGATGGTTGTCGATAACAAAGAGTTCGGGAATGATAAAGAATTTCTCAAAGGAATTGTTGCCTAGTATGTTTCTTTTTGGATTAGTTGGAAGAATAACTAGTGCTTTGAATAGCGAAGATTGTGACTACACATATCTATTTTTGTTTTCATCTTCTTATGTTATTTTTTAGGTTTATTGGTTTTTTAAATTCTAAAAATATTTGGAGGATGATATTATTGCAGTATTAATCTGTTTTGAAGTATTGCAATATTTTTATGGGATGTGTATTGTTTGCGTCCGTGAACTTGAAGGTCCCATATTGTGTCAAAAGTAAAGTCGTTCGTAAATTGATATTCGTATTGATGAAAGGACGAACGGACTTTTGACAATTACAAAAGTTATGTCTATGCAGTCATTTATTTGATGGAAAATAGGATGAAATCTTTTGTTTGACAAGGATAAAGTCTATTATGTCGTTATGCAAATAGTGATGGAAAATAGAATAGATCCTTGTATGTTATCCACTGTATTGATCTTCATTGAACCATTTTTTTATGTTTTACCGTGAAGGCTCCATTGTGTATCTTATGTTGAGCACCTTACAACTATGTCAATTAATATTGGCCTTGTTGGTTGTTCCATGAGATGCTATATGTTGAGCATTCTTGAACTAAATTAATCATCTTGATTGGTTATTTATTTATTTGCTCCGAAAGTCTTCTTTTGTCGAGCAAAATCTTTTGAAAATTAAATTGATTGCTTCGGTAATTAGTTTGGTTGTGTATTCCAATTAGATTAATTATAGGTTGTCTTGTAATTAATCTAGTTGGGTTTTTCATAAATTCAACAAGTTCTTGTGTTGAGTATATGAACGGCTATACTAATCATGTTCTATTGGTTGATGTAGTCGTATATTCCGTAAGGTTTTCCTTATGCTGAGTATTTGAACGATTAAAGTAGTCATCTCCGTGTGGTTATCTTAGTCGTAGCTCCGTGAGTTTTCTTATGTTGAGCACAATCAATTAAATTGATCACTTTTGTGGTTTGATTTAGTTGCGTTTTCCAATTAAATTAAGCATGGGTTTACTTGTGATTATTTGAGTGAGTTTTGGATATAAAAAATCATTTCCATGGTTTTTGGTGTCCAATTAAAAAATCCTTCTTTTCTTTCGAAATTAAGGTCGCTCTTTTTGTTCTTTCGGGAATGACATCAAATGGGGGAGAGTTCTTTTGAACTTGTGCTTAATGGTAATATCTTGCGGGGTGTGCGGATATGGAATTTTATAGGGGTTATCTTGTATCTTAAAACTCCTTGATGAATGCATTTAGCTTCGGATTTATGATTGCATCTAAATTAAGTTGGTATGTATTTTTTCTTTTAGTATATGAAATATATCTTGTGGAAATTTCATTATGATCCCGTTCTTTTACCTTTGCCAATTTTATTGACAAAAAGGGGGAGAAATAATGTAGTTCACACTACAAATACATATGGTTTTCGGATCATTGTGTAAGGGGGAGTGGTTTCCATGATCGAGATGGAGTATTGACTAAGGGGGAGTGATACATATCACCATAGTATTGTTGTTAAAGTCGTGATGCAATTGGACTTTGATGTTACATAATGATACTACGACACTGTATAATAATGATCGAGAATCTCGATTTCTCTCATTGTTATAGCTACGGATCTTCAACAACGGTGGTGCTAAACTTACAACCTTTGGGATCATTGGAGTACTTGGAAGGACGAAGATTTCAAGGAACGTTGAAGATTAGACTATGGAATAGGAGCCACTAAAGTTTATATTTTTTGTATTCCATATGTATTAATAGTTTTGTCACTAAAATTGACAAATGGGGAGATTGTTAGAGCATAACTCGGTCTATATAAAGCATGTTTGTCAATGTTAGTGATCAAAACTATGAGTCTTGATTTCTAGTCTATTATAGCTAAGTCTCAGACTAGGATATAAAAGTGTAATTGAGCTCAAGGACTTCATGGCGATTCATCATACAACGACGAAGATCTACTCAAGGAACCTTGGACCTTCATCATAAAAAAGGTATGTGGAGACTTGAACTTATCTATCACTCAAAAGTCTATCTATTCTATCTCCTACTTCTTATGAGACAAAAAGTCGTATGCCATATAGACTGGATCATACACATTTGACATTTCGAGCTGAGTATTCACTACTTATCTTTTTCTCGAAATCGTGTGTTGGTAAAGCGTTTCGCTTTGATCAAGTTTATCTTCACCTAGTGACGGAAGTCATGAAAAGTTTGAATTACTTTGAGAATTGCTCTGACGTGAAACGGTCTGTGAATAACGGCTATATAACGTCCTCTGAGAATGTCTCAATGATTGGAATGAGAGTTTAGATTACATAACCATGTATTCCTTAATCCGAAGTTTTCGAACTTTGTTGATTGAGAGAAACCGGAGGAATTGGCTTTGCCAAGTCCGCGAACTCAGTTTGCAAACTCAATCCGCGAACTGACGGAAGTTCTCTTGCCGAGAATTTCTGTTGGGATTTTCCAAAAACTCGTTTGCGTGTTTAGTCCGCGAACTCAGTCCGCGAACCTAGTCCGTGAACTGGCGGAAGTCTCTTTGCCGAGATTTTCTGCTGAGTTTGGAAAACTCTGCCGGTTGCCTTAAGTCCGCGAACTTGTTTGTGAGCTTAAGTGGTTATGATCTAAAGACGTGCTCTGAACATGGAACCTAAATTACTAAGGAATGTTTTATGCAAACCGTGGCTATAAAGTTCATGAGACGATTCAATCGAATCAAATCATCTTTGTTTCAATTGTGTCTTGTGTAGTTACATAAGATCTCATAGCAATTGAACAACTCTCTAACTAGTTCATTTGAGTCAATTGAGCTAGTTATGGTGAAGAAGAACTAGGTTAATATGAATTGCTCATATGGTTAACCTTTTGGGTTACTATGTTGAACCAACATACACGTACACGTTTGGGCACGGTTTTCACAAACCCAGTAAACGTCTACCCAAGTGTGTGTGACAAGCTAAGTTTTCGATCTAATGGTTGAGAAATATTAGCTTGAATCTAAATCAGGTTTTCATCTAACGGTGAATATGGATTGCTTTGTAACTAAGGAAAAACCATGATTTGAAGGCTATATAAAGGATACATCTAGCATTGTGCAAAACTAATCCCCACACGTCTGTGTGATACTAGTGCGCTCGCTAGAGTTGATTCTCCTTTAACCTTTGGTTTTCTTCTCTAAAACTAGGTTAACGACTTAAAGACTTTATTGGGATTGTGAAGCCAGACCAATACTACTTTTATCGCAGTTGTGTGATCTGATCTTGCATCTTCTATCGTCCGAGTACAATCTATTGATTGGCTTGAGATCGTGAGAGTTCTCCGATAGGCAAGATAAAGAAGTCACAAACATCTTCGTCTCACTGTTTGTGATTCCTCGACAAACCGCTTGTGTAGTCAAGAAGGATTGTTGAGAGGTGATTGATTAATCTAGGTTGTTCTTCGGGAATATAAGACCGGATTATCAATTGGTTCCTGTTCACCTTGATTTTATATCTTAAGACAGAACAAAAACCTAGGGTTTTTCTGTGGGAGACAAATTTATCCTTTGATAGACTTTTCTGTGTGAGACAGATTTGTTTATTATCAAGTCTGCGATTTTGGGTTGCAGCAACTCTCAGTTTTGGGTGAGATCAGCTAAGGGAATCAAGTGCACAGTATCCTGCTGGGATCAGAGGCGTAGAAGTACAACTGTACCTTGAATCGGTGGGAGACTGATTGGGGTTCAACTATAGTCCAGTCCGAAGTTAGCTTGTAGTAGGCTAGTGTCTTTGGCTTAATATAGTGTGTATTCAATCTGGACTAGGTCCCGGGGTTTTTCTGCATTTGCGATTTCCTCGTTAACAAAACTTCTGTTGTCTGTGTTATTTCTTTTCCGCATTATATTTTTTATATAATTGAAATAATACAGATTGTGCGTTAAAGATCATCAATTGGAAATCCAACCTTTGGTTGTTGATTTATATTGATTGATCCTTGGACATTGGTCTTTGGTACCGTCCAAGTTATCTCTCTTTGATAAAGACTCTCAGATTTCCATTTGCTTGAGTAAAGATCAAATCGAGAGATTAAGATATAAACTCTTTGATATATATTTTTATTGATTGAGTCTAATTGTCTAGTTGATTCTCATAAAAAGTATATTGGAGTTTGTCAATACAGATTGCTAAGCGAAATATTGGGTGGTGGTGTTAGGCCCCCGGTTTTTCAGGTCGTAACTCAGCTGTTATCCATTTTTTGTGTTTAACATTTCTTTTGCAAGCGTGAAATCGGCAATTGTTCCAACAATTTTTAGATAATATTTCTGCCATGGAATCTGAAATGAAAACAATTGTTAATATCAATAATCCTTTCAAGTTTGAAGAACTCCACTTCAGAAGATAGAAACAAAAGTTGTTCTTTCTCAAACTGATGAAGTTGCACATGATGGTGACCTCCATCAAACAAACTGAACCAAAAGATGCAGAAGCTAAAACAAGAGCAACTCCTCAACAAACTGAAGATCCCACTGTGATCCAAACTTCCGAAGAAAAACAAAAGCCTATGAAAATGGCTTGATGATGATTTTGAATGCAAAAATTATATTCTTAATGCTTTTTCTGATGGTTTGTATGAATATTACTTCACATTTGATACTGCTAAAGATGTGCAGGGTGCTTTGCAGAAAAAGTATGATACAGAAGAAGCCGGATCGAAGAAATATGATGTAAGCCGCTGCATAAAATATTAAATGGTGGATGAAAAATCAGTTGTTGCTTAGGTTCATGACCTTCGGAAAATAGCTCATGAAATTATGACGAAAGTTATAACAATTGATCAACAATTTCAAGTAACTGTAATGATTGATAAATTACCTCCAATCTATTAAAGATTTTTGTAATGCTTTGCGTCATAAGTATAACGAATCTTTTCTTGGAAGTTTGATTGTTAAGCTCAGAGTTGAAGAAGAAATAAGAAAACAAGAAAAAAAATGAAGAGATTTTTATTGTTTTTCAACAGTAAGAATCAGACTCAAGCAAGTTTGAAACCAAAGAAAAAGAATATAAAACCTGACCCGAACCAAAAGAAAGGTAAACCTAATCAAACAAGAATTAACACCCATAAAGGAATGTTCAGAATTCCAATTCTTAGTTCCTTTGTTATGCCTGCGGTAAACCAAACCACATGGCTCGAGACTGCAGGGATAATAAAGAAAAGAATAACGCACAAGCTAATGATGCTGAAAGCGTTATAATTGCCATGGTTTCTGACCCAGATATTTACATGGTTGGTGGTGAAAAAGCGGGGGTATAACAACCACACACAATAATTCGTTCGAAAATCTGTATGGACTAACTCCAATATAATTCCGAGAGCACCAGCTTATAAACCGAGCTCAATCAAGAAATACATCAAAGGGTTATATCTCAATTTCTCAATACAATCTGTAATCGAACAGATAGAAATCTGTGAGCCCAATTAATATGAGAAATAACTTGGACGTTACCAAAGACCAATGCCTAAGTATCAATCAATTCATATCCAACAATCAAGGTCGTATTTACCGATTGATTGATCTATGCACAACCTGTGATATTTCAATTATATAAAAATACTAGGTATCACCCGGGCCTACGGCCGGGGCTCAACCTTTTTTTGACTTTTGTTTATTGTTTGGTCAGCCAATCAGTATCCTCACACAAAATTTTAGCCAGCCTGTAATGATCGGGTAGTGTTCATTTAGTCAAGTCATAGCAGCCGGGTCCTAAAGGCCGGAAAATCAAGAGTCAAATGTAGTCTCCGCATTAAAATAAGCCTTGATTAGTTTGAAATCTAGGGGATTGAGCATATAAGACACCATGATCGGGTCGTGTTTAGTTAGTCAGGTCATAGCAGCCGGGGCCCGAGGCCCCGACCGTGGATTGGAAAATCAAGAGTCAAATGTAGTTTCCGCATTAAAATTAGCCTTGATTAGTGTGAAATCTAGGGGATTGAGCATATAAGGTAGATTCCGGTCTCGGTCATGGATTAGAAAATCTAGAATCAATTGCAGTCGCCGCATTAAAATTACCCGTAATTAGGTGAAATCTAGAGGATTGAACCTATAAAGCAGACCCAATGTTTTGTTGGCAAGATCAAATTAGCCGGGTCTACAGTCCCAGTTATGGTCCCTTAAATTCATTTTGAGAAGGAATAACTACACTGTGGCACATTTTCCAGTCGTCCAGGTACCGGCCTACGTTAACCCATTTAACTAAACACTTTGGACGTTCCTAATGTAGGTGTTAGAAGTTGTGTTAATGGCAACTAAAATATGGGGCGTTGGAATTTATAACAAAAATATGTTAATGAAAGGAGAGAGATGAAGCCTAGAGAGAGCGCCTACCTAGAGAGGGAGAGAAATTTTCTATTACAGGTAATCTAACCTTCCCAAATACTATGACGTGAAGTTGCTAATACTCTTACAAACTCCTATATATAAACTCCTAGATAGCTCCTTTCAATGCGTTGCTATCCTTATAACCTAATTATATAAACTCCGGTGATGTTGCGGATCACGTCTTGCGTTATTTGTATATTATTTTAATACGTGTAATTACGTTATTGGTTGGCTACGTCATCTTTCCTATAATTTAGAACATGGGACGAAGTTAGAGCATTTCCAATAGAGTTTGGGTCTCTAAAAAAATTGCTACCACATAGAATTTTAGATACTCTAACATAAAAAACTCTCTCCAATGGTGGTTGGATAGCAAAAACTTAACATGAGGTGGCAGTTTGAGTTTGGATGAGAGTATCTAAATTTAGATACTCCAATCCATACCCACGTCATATATTTTTCTGTTCAAAATTATGTAGGCCCACATTTAAAATTAAGTAACGTATAACTAAATGACACTTGTATTAAAATATATATATAGATACATCTATCATTTGAGATGCTTATTAAAATAGGATTCTATTTATATATAATGTTTATTAAAAGCCTAATATTTAGGTTTCCACATAAGATATATACCGAGACACAATTAGAGATACTCTTAGGAAACCTAGAGAGGGAGAGAAATTATAGGCTACATTAAGCTTTTTAGGTAGATTATATAAGGAAACTTAGTCACGGTTAGCCATGTTTACTTGGCATTTACAATCGTTATTTTTGTTGACGCATGCTATCTGTACTGAACACAACATCCCTTTCCTAGTCATTATTTAATTAATATATAGATAGATGCGTAAAATCATGAATTGAGACTTGAGAGAAACTGCTGACGGTTTGCCAGACCGTTCAAGATTCCAAATTGATTTGACATAGAACTCGAAATTTGGTGTTGCCATCAGTCCATCACCCTTGCCATAAAGAGAGACAGTTGACAAAAGGTCTCCAAAATCTTTTCGTATAAACGATTACATGTAGTCGTGTGAAATTTATACTATAAGGTTTGCTATATATTAGGAAACGCGTATCAGTAGGGAAACACGGTTAGATCAGGAAACCCTGGGCATCCAACACACGAAAATATCCCTCCCCCAACTCTCGATCCGGGTCGTAGGATGACGAAATCGATGGTTGGATACATCCGGATACACAGACAACAGTTCTTTTTATAATATAGATAATGCGGAAAAGAAATAACACAGACACCAGAAATTTTGTTAACGAGGAAACCGCAAATGAAGAAAAACTCCGGGGCCTAGTCCAGATTTGAACACCACACTGTATTAATCCTCTACACACACTAGCGTACTACAAGTTAACTTCGGACTGAAATGTAGTTGAGCTCTAACCAAGTCTCACACCGATTAAGGTATAGTCGCGTTCCCTACGCCTCTAGAACCACGCCAGATTCTGAGCACTTGATTCCCTTAGCTGATCTCACCCATAACTAAGAGTTGCTACGACCCAAAGTCGAAGATTTATAAACAAATCTGTCTCTTACAGATAAGTCTGTTCTGATAGATAGTTTTGTCTCCCATAGAAGTACCTATGAAGTTTTTGTTTCATCTTTTGATAAATCAAGGTGAACATGAACCAATTGATAATCCGGTCTTATACTCTCGAATAACATCCTAGAAATATCAATCACCTCACAATAACTTAACTATATGGTAGTAGAAGAAGTTATTGTGAAATCACAAAGAATGAGACGAAGAGCTTTGTGATTACTTTTTATATTTTACCTATCGGAGATAAATGTCGAGCAAATCTTGGAGAACATAGTACTCAATACGATAGAACAAATAAGATCAGAACACGCAACTACAAAGAAAATAGTTGGGTCTGGCTTCACGGATCCCAAATGAAGTCATCAAGTCGTTAACTTATAATGCTTTAGGAAAAACCTAGGTTAAAGGAGAATCGAATCTAGTCGCAACTAGGACACAAGAAAGTGCCGGGATTAGGTTTTCCAGTTTCTAGAGTTCTCCCTTATATAGTCTTTCAAATCAGGGTTTACTTTCAATCAAAGCTAAGATAACTTAGTAAAAAATCATTCAATATTCACCGTTCGATGAAAACCTAATTTAAGATTCAAGCTAAGTCTGCTTAAAACCAAAGCAGTATCTCTCCACCGTTAGATGGTCTTAGCTTGTTATACACAAATAAAATATACCTTCATTTTGATATGGGTAACCGTACCTAAACGTGTATATTGAGTTGGCTCAATAACAATTAACCGAAGTTAGCCATATGAACATTTTTGTCTTAACCACATTCATCTAACACATCTAGATCAATTATGATGATCAATCAATCATGAAAGATAATCAAATGAATATAATTGTGGTTTCACATAGAGTTTTTCAGCTGTTCACTATTTCACAGAAATATATATGAACCAATTGAATCAAAATCGGATTGATTCGTAAGAATCAATTCATGAACATTAAGCCACGCTTTGCAAAGATTGCATTCCTTAATTCATAAATGTATTTGCTCATGAGTATGAAAAACATACTTAACTGATTTTAAAACTTAAACCACTAAGTTTGCAAACAGGTATGCAAACTATATATTCCGGACTTTGGTCATGTCCAGCTGTTTGTAAACGGGTATGCAAACAGTAGTCCCGGACCTAACTCAGGTAGGACCGTTCGTATACTAGTATGCAAACAAGTTTCCCGGACTTTAACAGTTAAAACCGTTCGCATACTAGGTATGCAAACAAGGTTCCCGGACCTGAATCATACCAAAACAGTTTGCATACTAGGTGCGCATATTGTGTTGTATCCATACAAAGGTTTTTGTTCTAAACTCCCATTTCAATTATTGAAACATCCTTAGAAGACGACTGAAAAAGTGGGGGTATAACAACCACACCCAATATTTCGCTTAGCAATCTGTATGGACAAACTCCAATATACTTTTAAGAAAATTAACTAGACAGTTAGACTCAATCTTAATAAAAGTATATCAAAGAGTTATATCTCACTTTCTCGATTCAATATTTACTCAAGCAAATAGAAATCTGCGAGTCTATTTGAATACAAGAGAAATCACTTGAATGGTACCAAAAACCAATGTTCAAGGATCAATCAATTTCAATCAACAACCAAAGGTTGGATTTCCCAATTGATTGATTCAACGCACAACCTGTGATATTTTAATTATATAACAAAATATAATGCGGAAAAGAAATAACACAGACACCAGAAGTTTTGTTAACGAGGAAACCACAAATGCAGAAAAACCCCGGGACCTAATCCATATTGAACACACACTGTATTAAGCCGCTACAGACAATAGCCTACTACAAACTAACTTCGGTCTGGATTGTAGTTGAAACCCAATCAATATCACACTGATCCAAGGTACAGTTGCGCTCCTTACGTCTCTGATCCCAGCAGGATACTACGCACTTGATTCCCTTAGCTGATCTCACCCACAACTAAGAGTTGCTACGACCCAAAGTCGAAGACTTTAATAAACAAATTTGTATCACACAGAAAAGTCCACGGTAATAGATAAATCTGTCTCCCACAGAAATATCTACGAGTTTTTTTTCCGTCTTTTGATAAATCAAGGTGAACAGGAACCAATTGATAACCTGGACTTATATTCCCGAAGAACAGCCTAGTATTATCAATCACCTCACAATAAACCTAATCGACTAGCGAAACAAGTTATTGTGGAATCACAAACGATGAGACGAAGTTTGTTTGTGATTACTTTTCTATCTTGCCTATTGGAGAAATCAATCTCAAGCCAATCTTACGATTGTACTTAGTACGATAGAAACAACAAGATCAGATCACACAACTACAAGAAAAGTAGTATCGGTCTGGCTTCACAATCCCAATGAAGTCTTCAAGTCGTTAACCTACAGGGTCTCGGTAGATACCTAAGGTTAAAGGAGAATCAACTCTAGATAATACAACTAGTATCACACAGGAGGTGTGGGGATTAGGTTTCCCAGTTGCTATAATTCTCCCTTATATAGTCTTTCAAATCAGGGTTTGCAATCAATGTTAGCAACAAAGCATTCAATATTCACCTTTAGATGAAAACTTGATTAGATTCAAGCTAATATATTTCAACCGTTAGATCGAAACTTATCTTGTTACACACAAATGAAATGCACGTTTATCTAGGTTCGTGTAATCGTACCCAAACATGTACATCTAGTTGGTTCAACAGTAGTTAACCAAATGGTTAGCCATATGAGCACTTTCATATCAACCATATTATTCTTTACCATAACTAGTTCAAATGACTCAAATGAACTAGTTAGAGAGTTGTTCAATTGCTTAGATCTTTATAATAGACACAATTGAAACAAAAACGAATTGATTCACTCGAATCAATTCATGAACTTTATAGCCACGGTTTGCAAAC
This sequence comes from Papaver somniferum, assembly GCF_003573695.1. NCBI lineage: Eukaryota > Viridiplantae > Streptophyta > Magnoliopsida > Ranunculales > Papaveraceae > Papaver > Papaver somniferum. The sequence goes on from NC_039364.1 coordinate 209,940,588, forward strand.
TTGCATTCCTTAGTTTATATAAGTTTAAGTTCACGAATAATCGTTTTTAGAAAATAACCAACTAAAGTACACGGACTGGTACGCGGACTTAAGTACCCAGAATAAGTTTGTTTTCAATTCACAAACTCCATCAGAAATTCTCGGGATGAGAACCTCCGACAGTACGCGGACTCTAGTTCCGGTTTTCCTGATCAGCAAAGTGCGCATACTTTGGTTCAAGGAATAAGGACTTATACATGTATGAGTTACCTCACAATGTTTATATCCAACCATAGTTATATAATCTAAACTCTCATTTCTATCATTGAAACATTCTTAGAGGACGTTATATGACTGTTATTCACAAACCATTTTTCGTCAAAGCCATTTTCAAGTAATTGAAACATAACATGACTTTCGTCACTAGTAAAGATGAACTTGGCCAAAGCGAAAGCTTACCAACACATATTTCGAGAAATAGATAAGCTAGATAAACTCGGCTCGAAATAGCAAATGTCTATAATCATAGTCTATATAGAAAAACGACTTTTGTCTCAAGATAGGAGATAGAGTAGATAGACTTTTGAGTGATAGATAAGTTCATGTCTCCACATACCTTTTAGTCGATGAAGTTCCACCAGTTCCTTGAGTAGTTCTTCGTCTTGTATGATGATCGCCATGGAGTTCTTGAGCTCAACTACACTTTCTATCGTAGTCCGAGACTTAGCTATAAGTAGAACAGAAATCAAGACTTATAGTTTTGATCACTAATATTGAAAAATATGCTTGAGATAGCAACAGATGCGAGTTCGACCGAGCAGTGCTCTAACAACGACAATAGCTGTCTCACACAAACTATTAGCTTATAAGTAATTTTCAAGTGATCGAATGATCAACACGAAACTTTCCGAGTCGACATCAAATGATTGTCTCATACAAATCATGTAAGATGCTTCAAGGCAATTTTCACATGATCATCTTTAAACTTATTATTTAGTTTCCAACAAATAAATTGTTTCCAACTAAACTCGTCAAGAATATGATGAACGTAGCTAAAGCAAAAATCTTGCAATACATATTTCGATAAATAGATAAGCGAGATAAACTCAGCTCGAAATATGAAACGTGTATAATATAAAAGTATATATATTTATACGACTTAGTCTCATTAGGAGTTAGAATAGAATAAACTTCTGAGTGATAGATAAGTTTTAGTCTCCACATACCTTTTGTTGATGAAGTTCCTCCAAGCTCTCCTCAGTAGATCTTCGTCTCCAATTGATGAACGCCGCGAAGTCTAAAGCTCAACTACACATTCTATCCTAATCCGAGACATAGTTATAAGTAGACTAGAAATCAAGACTATAGTTTTGATCAACTAAATTTGACAAGCAAGTTTGAGATATAAACGCTTGCGAGTTCGACCGATCAGTGCTCTAACAATCTCCCCCTTTGTCAACTTTAGTGACAAAACTGTCAATACATACGTATTACAAAATAAATGAACGTTGTAGCTTCTCATCCATCATGCTTGATTTTATTGGCTCTTCAACATCCCTTGAATTCTTCGCCACTCCAAGTACTCCAGTGATTATCAATCATTGTTATACAGTCTCATAATATTATCACACAGCATCAAAGTCCAATAATACTACGGTAATATGTATCACTCCCCTTTATTCAATACATCCATCTCACAATGAAAACCACTCCCTCTTATATAATGATCTGTAAACCATATGTATATAGTGTGAACTACCAAATAATTCTCCCCCTTTTTGTCAATATAAATTGGCAAAGGTACCAAAATTACGGGATCATAATGAAATTCTCAAAGAGATAATTCATGACTAAAAGAGAACATATCAACTTTATTTCGATGATTTCACATAGTTGAAACTTAGTGTATTCATCAAGGAGTTTATAAAGATACAAGATAACTCCTACAATATTCCACAGCCGAACTCCCCATAAAGATTTAGAAATTAAGCACAGGTTCAATTAAGAACTCTCCCCCATAAAATGTCATTCCCGAAAAAACCAAAAGAGCGGCCTTTTATTTTTATAATAAAAGAAGGATTTCCTTTTTTATACCTAACAGAAGTAAAATACAACTATTAAGAAACAAATGTGGAATTGAAACAACACTACACTGGAACTTCAAGCTTTTATTGCCCAAAATATATAGATAGATCCAGGGGCAAGTAAAAAGCTAGAAATTTAATGAACCAAAACAACACCAATAAACTGCCGTAAGTGTTGAAACATAGCAGTATCTAGAGGTTTGGTGAGAACATCAGCCAATTGTTGTTCGAAAGGCACAAATTCCATGTTAATGATACCATTTTCATAGAGATCTCTAATAAAATGATACCTGATGTCGATGTGCTTAGTTCTTGAGTGCTCAAAAGGATTCTCAGTGATTCGAATCGCATTTGAGTTATCACAAAAGATCTTCATTATGCCAGTGTCAGTTCCATAATCAGCAAGTATCTGTATCATCCATAGAAGTTGAGTATAACACGAACCTGTAGCAATATATTCTGCTTCGCATGTTGAAAGGGATTGTGAGTTTTGTTTCTTGCTATGCCATGCCACAAGATTTAACCCTATATAGTAGAACCCCCAAAGATGTACTCTTTATTTCTTCCACACATCCTGCCCAATCAGCATCTGAATAAGCAGTAAGAACAATGTTATTATCAAAAGTATAAGATAGACCATAACCGATAGTGTGTTGAACCTATCGCATGATCCTTTTTGTAGTTGCAAGATGAGATTCCTTCGGATTAGACTGAAATCAAGCACAACAACCAACACTAAAAGCAATATCAGGTCTTGTAGCTGTAAGATACAAAAGACTTCCAATAATTGATCGATAAAGTTTCTGATCCACATTGACACCTTTGTCATCTCTATGCAACTTGCCAGTAGTGGGGATAGGAGTAAGTTTTAGAGTTGACTTCTCAAGACCGAAGAGACCCATATGAATTAAATCAAGTGGATCTTTGGTGAGAATATCTCGAGATGATTTCTGCGGAACTTTTGTTTGTTTACCCTTTTGACAGGCACCACAGACACCTTCAATATTAGCATTGATTTTGGGAACACCTCTAACAAGTTCTTTGTTAATAATATTAGTTAGAAGGCGGTAATTGATGTGACCAAAATGCTCATGCCAAAGATGTGTAGATTCCACCTTAGTCAAATTGCAACAGTTATTAAATTGATTATTCAAGAGATAACAATTATTTTTACCACGAGTTTCCTGAAAATTTACTTTTCCAGTCTTGTCTAGAATGTCATATCCATTCGCATAGAAGACAACTTTATGGCCTTTGTCACAAATTTGAATAACATAAAGAACATTAGCAGACATACATTTAACATATACGACATCATGGATTTCAGAAAAAGCCTGGTAGTTTGATCGTCCCCTTCTTGCTTATGTAGAAACAACTCCCATATCTGAATGTTACTGGCCCTCCTTCATCGCTCCAATTCACAAACCAAAAAAGATCTCCAATCATATGTCGGCTACATCCACTATAAAGGAACCATTGAAAGGGTGATGTTTATTTTAGAGCAAAAGCTCCCATGCTAACACTACTATCCCATTTGGGTTTTCTTGTTAGTTTTGTACACCTTTTTAGAGCAGTAAACAGTTGTTCAACTTTCATGTGAAGATCACTAGCAACCTTTAAACTTTTCTTGAAAGGCATAATCAGCAAGTATTTTTATCATCCATAGAAGTTGAGTACAACACGAACCTGCATCAATATATTCTGCTTCACATGTTGAAAGGGATTGTGAGTTTTGTTTCTTGCTATGCCATGCCACAAGATTCAACCCTATATAGTAGAACCCCCCGGATGTACTCTTTGTCTTCCACACATCCTGCCGAATCAGCATCTGAATAAGCAGTAAGATCAGTGTTAGTATCAAAAGTATAAGATAGACCATAACCGATAGTGTGTTGAACGTATCTGATGATCCTTTTCGCAGCTGCAAGATGAGATTCCTTCGGATTAGCCTGAAATCTAGCACGCAACTACAGAGAATATAATTGGGTCTGGCTTCACGAATCCCAAATAAATTCTTCAAGTCGTTAACCTATAATGATTTTGGAAAAACCTAGGTTAAAGGAGAATCGACTCTAGTCGCAAATAGGACACATGAAAGTGCCGGTATTAGGTTTTCCAGTTGCTAGAGTTCTTCCTTATATAGTATTTCAAATCAGGGTTTGCTTTCAATCAAAGCTAAGATAGCTTAGTATCAAAGCATTCAATATTCACCGTTATATGAAAACCTGATTTAAGATTCAAGCTAAGTCTGCTTAAAACCAAAGCAATATCTCTCTACCGTTATATGGTCTTAGCTTGTTACACGCAAATGAAATATACCTTCATTTAGATATGGGTAACTGTACCTAAACGTTTATATTGAGTTGGCTCAATAACAGTTAACCGAAGTTGGCCATATAACACTTTTGTCTTAACCACATTCATCTAACACATATAGATCAATTATGATGATCAATCAATTATGAAAGGTAATCAAATGAATCTAATTGTTTTTCACATAGAGCTGTTCAATTGTTCACTATTTCACATAAATATGTATAAACTAGTTGAATCAAAATCGGATTGATTCGTAAGAATCAATTCATGAACATTAAGCCACGGTTTGCAAAGATTGCATTCCTTAATTCATAAATGTATTTTTTCATGAGTATGAAAAACATACTTAACCGATTTTAGAACTTAAACCACTAAGTTTGCAAACAGGTACGCAAACTATAGATTCCGGACTTTGGTCTTGTCCAGCCGTTTGCAAAAGGGTATGCAAACAGAAGTCCCCGACCTAACTCAGGTAGAACCGTTCACATACTAGTATGCAAACAAGGTTCCCAGACTTTAACAGTTAAAACCGTTCGCATACTAGGTATGTAAACAAGGTTCCCAGACCCAAATCATATCAAAACAGTTTTCATACTAGGTACGCATATTGTGTTGTATCCAGACAAAGGTGTTTGTTCTAAACTCCCATTTCAATCATTGAAACATCCTTACAAGACGACAATAGTTGTCTCACATAAACTGTTAGCTTATAAGTAATTTTCAAGTGATCAAATGATCAATACGAAACTTTCCGAGTCGACATCAAATGATTGTCTCACACAAATCATGTAAGATGCTTCAAGGAAATTTTCACATGATCATCTTTTGACTTATTACTTAGTTTCCAACAAATAAATTGTTTCCAACTAATCTCGTCAAGAATATGATGAATGTAGCTAAAGCAAAAAGCTTCCAAGACATATTTCGAGAAATAGATAAGCGAGATAAACTCAGCTCGAAATATCAAATATGTATAATATAAAAGTATATATAGTTATACGACTTAGTCTCATTAGGAGATAAAATAGAATAGACTTCTGAGTGATAGATAAGTTTTAGTCTCCACATACCTTTTGTTGATGAAGTTTTTCCAAGCTCTTCTCAGTTGATCTTCGTCTTCAATCGATGAACGCCGTGAAGTCTAAAGCTCAACTACACATTCTATCCTAATCCGAGACATAGTTATAAGTAGACTAGAAATCAAGACTATAGTTTTGATCTACTAAATTTGATAAACAAGCTTGAGATAGAAATGCTTGCGAGTTCGACCGAGCAATGCTCAGGTGGATCCAATGGGTATTGGATAGACAGTGGTGTTTCACGTCATTGTTGTTTTGATAGGTCCCTATTTAAGAGTTATGCAGAAATCAAGGATAACAAAGTGTTGTTGGGAGACTCCCACACCACTATTGTTAAAGGTTCTGGTATGGTAGAACTGAAGTTTACTTCTGGGAAGACACTTATGTTGAGAGATGCCCTTCACACTCCAGAAATGAGAAAGAACCTTGTTTCCGGCTATGTTTTCAACAAGGATGGGTTGTATCAAACTATTGGATCTGATCTTTATAGAATTACTAAAAAAAGAATGTTTGTAGGAAAGTGTTATGCCACTGATGGAATGTTTAAGCTTAATGTTGAAATGAATAAAATTGCACCTTATTATTATATGGTGTGTACCTTTAATGTTTGGCATGCAAAATTTTGTCATGTGAATAGTAAATCAATGTATACCGTGTGCAAGTTAGGTCTTATTCCTAAACTATCCATGCATGTTTTTGAAAAATGTGAATTCTGAGCAAACATACCCAATAGTTCTCATAAATATGTTATTAGAGAATCTAATCCTTTAGAATTAGTTCATTCTGATTTATGTGAATTTGAAGGTATATTAACTAGAAATGGAAAAAGATATGTCATGACTTTTATTGATGATTTTTATATTTATATAAGATGAAGCTATTGAAAAATTTAAGATTTTTATTGTTGAAGTTGAAAATAAATTTGGTAGGAAAATTAAGAGAAGAGGCACTGAATATGATTCTAAACCATTCATTAAAATTTATGAATCTTCTGGAATTATACATGAAAAAACTGCTCTGTATAACCCTGAAATGAATGGAAAAGCTGAAAGAAATAATCATACTTTTACTACTCTTGTGATTGCATGTTTACTTAGTTCTGGTGCTGCTTCTCATTGGTGGGAGAAATTTTGTTGACTATTTTTTATTTTTTGAATCGTGTTACAAATTCAAAAACAAAAATTTCACCTTATGAACTTTGGAAAAAACAGAAAACCTAATGTTTCTTATTTTAGAGTATGAGGTTGTTTGGCTTATGTTCGTATTCATGATCCCAAAAGATCAAAGTAATCTAGTAAAGCTTATGAATGTGTTTTTGTTGGGTATGCTTAAAATAGTAAAGCTTATAGTTTTTTTTTATCTTAATAATAAAGTTATTATTGAATATATTGATGTTGATTTCTTTGAAGATATATTTCCATTTAAATCTATAAATAGTGGGGGTTCTCTACTAGTGTTGTACCTAGTACAAGTTTTGAATTTAGAATAGAAGAACCTATAAATAAAGATACTAGAGAAGCTGAAGTTGAACCTAGGCACATCACAAGGGCTAGGACTAAGAAAGACCATGGTTCTGACTTTTATGTTTATTCACTAGAGGAAGACCCTTCTAGTCTTCAAGAGGCACTTAATTTCCCTGAATATGTTAGCAGAAGCCATAGATAATGAAATTGACTCCCATAATTTTAATGGGACTTGGCATTAGCAGATTTACCCCTTGGTTGCAACCCAATAGGTTGTAAATCGGTTAAAGGAAGTTGAACCTTGATGGTTCAGTAGATAAATACAAAGCTAGGTTGGTAGCTAAAGGTTTTAGACAAAAAATAAATGTTGATATCTTTGATACTTATTCTCATGTTACAAGATTGACTTATGTTTGTGCTTTGATTGCCGTGCATACTCTTTTTGTTCATCAAATGGATGTTAAAACAACTTTCTTAAATGGTGAATTAGAAGAAGAGATTTACATGAACAACCTGAAGAATTTATTGTTCCAGGTCAAGAACAAAAATTGTGTAAGTTAAATAAGTCACTTTATGGTTTGATAACTTGATGATTTCGAATAGTTGCAAAATTAATGAAAGTGACAAATGCATATATTATAAGTTTGAAAACAATGCACACATCATGATTTTTTTGTATGTGGATGATTTACTCATTTTTGGTTCAAACTTGTCCGTGGTTAAAGAAACTAAGAATATGCCTAGCTCTAACTTTGAAATGAAAGATTTGGGTGAAGCTAGTGTAATTCTGGGAATTAATATTACTAAAACTAATGATGGTATTTATTTGGATCAATCTCATTATATTGAAAATATTTTAAAGAAGTATAACTATTTTGATTGTAAACCTGTGAGTACTCCTTTCGATTATAGTGTTAAACTGTTTAAGAATACTGGGGATAACATTAGACTATCTGAATATGCTAGTATATTTGGCAGTCTTGATTATGCAACTGATTGTACCAGACCAGACATTGCATATGCAGTGGGAGTTTTATGAAGGTTTACCAGTTGTCCTGGTTTGGAGCGCTGGAATGCAGTTGAGAGGTTTATGGGGTATCTTAAAAAGACCGTTAACCTAAGATTATACTATAGGGATACTGTGATGCTGATTGGAACTCTCTTTCAGATGACTCCAAGACCACAAGTGGATATATGTTTAATATTGCTGGAGGCGCGTGTCTTGGAAGTCAAAGAAACAGACAATTCTAGCTAAATATATGATGAAGTCTGAATTGATAGAACTAGCTGCTGCTAGTGAAGAAGCAGGTTAGTGGATAAACTTGCTTTCTGACAATCCTGTATAGGATAGACCGATACCATCTATCATGATCTATTGCGATAGTACCACGACTATTGCAAAAGTAAAAAACTATTATTATAATGGTAAGAATCGAAAAACACGTCGAAAGCACATCACAATTAGAGAATCTTTCACAACTAGTGTTGTACGTGTGGATCATGTTAGGTCGGAAGAGAACTTAACTGATCCTTTTATGAAAGGATTATCTAGAGAAAAGGTATCAAATACCTCTAAAGGCATGGGAGTTTTCCCACTAGAAATTGAGTCATTTTGTAATGGATACCCACTAAGAAATAGGTTCAAAGGGAGTTCAAAATTGATAAGGAGATAGAATCATGCATCTTTCCCATGGCATGATATCCTGAAGCGGGTTAAAGTTGAGTTTTTTAACTTTTTTATGTTGTTTATGGCTCTATATAGAGTGGGGTACCAAGCTACATGAGTACCTTTGATAGACTCACCTATGTGAATGAGAAAGTGTAGCCACTTTCTATGAGAACGTGGGCAGTTCTCTAGAGCATTCATTAAAACTGGGATAAGCACAAGGCCGTAATGGGATAGCATTTAGGACTTTACTCTTAGTATAGTTGTGTGTGTGTGTTAAGTAATTTGTTCTCTCCACATAGTTCAAACATATATGTTAACTCCATGTCAGAGTTGGAGAATTTAATACTATGTAAAGATACAAAATCGAAAGATACCCCTGCTTATGCATACCATTATATGGATCTTTCTCAATGAATTTTTAAAAAATATAAGTGGGAGATTGTTGGGATATATGTTTTTTTTACATTTATATCAACATTTCGAGCTTGGCCCAGTAGTTAAGTATTTTGGGCCTTTAGGGTGAGGTCTCATCTCAAAATCGAATACCTCCCCCTACTGATTTTGTTTATATATATATAACATTAGTCTCCAGGAGCGGGGAATTGGGGTCTTGGGAGGTCTCTTAAATTTGGTAAGTATTTTCTACTGCCCTAATTACGTGATAAAATACATTGGTTTGGGTATAATGAAAACAATTCCACAATCCCCCTATTAGAAAACCGTAATTTAATTTCCCCAAACAGTGAAAACATTTTTTTAAAACAACGAAAATCCTATTTTGATTCGTTCAACAAAATCAGCAATTGAAGCTAAATTTCGTCGGTACAAATGGGAAGCAAAGTATCGATCTCAATGACTTCAATTTTGTACACATAATGAACAAAATCTCTTGTTTCATTAACTAAAAATGAAGCAATGCATTTTTTCCATAGAAAACACTAACCTGATGACAATGGTGATGAATTAATGAACTGAAATTGGAACTCGACTTGAGTGGTGATAAAAATTATCAATTGATTTGTTCCTGCCCTAGAAAAAACTTGGGGGGGGGGG